>NC_046381.1:34770899-34838080 GCF_011125445.2 Fundulus heteroclitus | reverse complement strand
ATTTGTGCACATTTTTGCAAACGCATGATCTTAGCACTTCATCACCAACCCCCACTGTCATTCTTTTCTTGTTCTCCTGAACACGATGTGTTGCACATTGTCACAGAGGACAGAGGTGGGCTGCTAAGCACCGTGTTGCTGAAATAACAGCAGATGATCCAGGAAGCATATTACTGATTCCATGCGTCTCAAACTGATTACTGGTATTTTCACTCAGATTGGAGTCACCTCTGTGTTTGGCTTGATCTCACATCTGTTTCAGCTGCATAAAACTACTGTAAAGTGTGATCACTGTTTTTCTTTCTGCCTGTTTCAGGCACATTTGTGCCCAGACAGCTGTGCTGTATATGCAGGGTTGATATGTGTCTTTATATGGTGTACTTGAGTCACAGTTTATTGCTGACTGCAGGAGTCTTTTCAGACAAACAAATGGTGAATGCTCCTTCTATATTTAATCATGCCACCCTAAATTGTTATAAACAAACCTGGTGGCTTTAAAATTCTTAAAGAATCAAACATTATGTCCTCTTAGATATATATTTTTTTAATTTTATGATTACTGACAAGCGACAAAAATGGTTAACTACTCTATCAATAATCCTTAAGTCCATCGATGATGCATGATGTGTAGTGAACAGACAATTGTCATCTTGGTATTGACTGCTCTATTAAGGAACTTTAATAATCGTGCATCAATTCACTGTAATATACATTTCAAGAAGAACATTATGTTGCATATAGATAGATAGATAGATAGATAGATAGATAGATAGATGATAGATAGATAGATAGATAGATAGATAGATAGATAGATAGATAGATAGATAGATAGATATAGATATAGATAGATAGATAGATAGATAGATAGATAGATAGATAGATAATTACCATCTAGCCCTAGTCTGGGGTTGTACACAACAGACCAGAGGAAGGCAGAGGTATCAGAAGAGGAGAATCCAACAACTTGTCCAGAGTCCGGTCCTTGGTCTACAGTGCAAACTGAGTACAGGAGGAATAGGCAGAGAGACTGAGACAGGTAACATACGCAGGTCAATGTCCAGAATCTGAAAACCAACAGGAGAGTCCAACAAGGCCGAGGCAAACAGGCAGGAATCAACAAAACAATCAGAATCACAGCAAGCCAGTCAAGGAACGTTGGAAGGTCTACTCACACAAAAGGTTTTCGAGAATCTTGCACCTGCACACTAGTGCAGGCATAAATAGAACAACACACAGGTGTGGCAGCACCATTAATTAAGGTGACCTAAGATGCAGGACATCAGGGGATAATTGCTAGAGCAGCACAGGGAGCAGAGAGTGACGTCAGCAGCAGAGACACAGAATCACAGCAACGCTGTGAATGTTACAACCTGGTGTATTAAGGCATGTGGATGACTTCAATATAAGTCAAATTTTATCTTTATTCTGTCATCAATTATTGCTCAGAATCAAGCATGTGTAAGGAAGCTTTGTGACCCTCCAGGCAGAGTGAACAGAGGGTGTAACTAAAGGACAGACACTTAACTCATGGTGCAGAACCGTCTCTATTTACCTCTGCCCCTCCAGCACCCCTACACCAATAAAAAGATAGATAAAGGAACAACAGCTTAAACTGAAAAATAATGAACTATTGAACATGGCAACCCAAGCCTAACAACACTAGAGCGCCCTTTGGGTCGCTATACTATGTAATGGTGTTGTAATATTGTTTTAAAGAGGGATGTTTGAGCCTACCATTTAGTTTTACATAAAGATTAAAGCATTTTCAACACTTTATGTCTTTCACTGAGGGACACATCTGGGTTCTGCTTATTACATAATCTGATGCTGTAAAATAAAACAATTTAAAAGTTAACAGATCATTGTAATACTTTTTTTTACATAATGTCTTCAATTGGTTAATGTACAGCCCCTGAGCTGTTGGCCTTCAGTAACTGTCTCCCCCTAAGCAAGTTACATCATTAAAACAAAGCAGCACAGCAGACAGACCAGGAATGAAAGTGTGGAGCATTCAGATGTTAGGTTTAAAATAACCTCCCAACTTTGGCCGCTCATGGACGACTGTTCAATACATCATCTGAAGGGAGTATGGCACGACTACAAACCTGATGAGACATGGGTGTCGAACCAAACAGACACGGTCATTCCACAAATCCGAAAAAAGAAGAAGGCTCGAGTTTAAAAAAAAGTCATAGGAATCCTAGTTCTAGCACACTCTGAACATCCCCAAAGCGAAACATGGTGGTGGCAGGGTCATGCCGTGGGACAGCTTTTATACCGCACACACAGAAGCCAGTCAGGCAGGGTTGACAGGAAGATGGAAGGAGAAGAAAACAGGAAAATCCTGGAAGAAAACCTGTTAGAAGACAGCAGAATATTCAAGAGTAGGCAAAGGATGATGAGTCTAAACATACAACTAGAGCTACAGTGAAATGGTTTAGATTAGGAGTCTTCAAACTGTATTGGTTTGGAATCCCCTGGATTAATGGAGAGGCTGTGCAAGGACCGTTCTTTATTTCAGTAATGGGGGGAGGGGGGGTCATCTTGAGGAAAAATAAGTCATGTAGAATCCTCAAGCATCAGCTCTAGACATCAGTATGCAGGTTAAAGCTTGAGCACAAGCAATGGAACACTGACCATAAGCAAACCCTCAAATAGGTTAAAAAGTGGGTTAAGTCAAAGATTTTTTTTTTGTCAAGCCTGGATTTCAAACCTAAAGAAATTTTGTGGGAAGAGCTGAAAAGATGAGTGTAATAGAGACAGCTTCTGGAAAACACCAAACCTAACACTGTACAGTCTTTGTGACGCCAAAGTAAAGCATCCTGATATAAGTAATAGCAGCTTGTCATGCTTCAGTACAAACCTGCTGAAAACACTGCCATGAATGAAAGCTGGAGCCAAAATATCCAGAGACATTGTGGTGATGATCTGCATAAGATAGGAAAGTTGCTGAAAGATCAGAAACAGAAAAATTGGCACCACTGACGTTAAATCAAGGAAGAAAGAAGCAAGAATCAGCCATCATATGTCATGTTTTGTACCAGAACCACTGATTTTTACCAGCTATTAAGATCATGCAAAGCATCTGATAAACTGAGACATTCACAATAAAAGACAGAGAAATGTAAAATATTGACATTAGCAACAATGTATAATGTACAAAAATTGACAGAATAAATATGTAATCATATGAACAACTTAGAAATGTGAATAAGAACAATGCTCTGTTCTTTACCTGTCAACAGTTATCTTATTTTCTATGTCAACAGAAATGACAGAGTGGGTTTAAAAGCCTGGAGGTTGAGTGGTGGGCGGGGCAGGGGCGAGACTAAATCTCACTCCCCCTGTAGTACCTCTGTGGCCAACACTGAATCCAAACTCAACCCTTTATTCAACCAACTTTTTACCAAAACTGCAAGTTTTTAAAAAAGAAAAAGAAAGCCTGCTCTCTGAACTCATTGAAGGGGGCGGAGCTTTGTTCCTGGGTCTGCGTTTGTGATTGTTGGGAGGATGAAATGATTGGCTAGAATGCAAAAGGAAGGAAAACTGTTATTCTATTGAACTTTTTATTGATTCTTTTTTTTCTATCATCGATATAAGTCTATCGATCGATATATATTGTTACTGAATTATCAACCTAGCAGTTTGGTTTTGTAACATGACAAATAAAAAAAATGAAAGAAGTATGAAAAACGTTTGAGTGAGAGAGAGCGTGAGAGTGAGAGAGAGAGAGACTGCAAAAAAAGAGAGAGGGATTCAATTATCAATGATAGCAATCAGTTTCTCTTTCTTTCTCAGAAACAAATCATATTCCCTCGTGGTTCAAAATCCCAGGGCAACTTAAGATATTTCGCCCCGGTTGCATCACTCGCTATCTCTTCCCTCTGATGTTTCTCAACGGAATACAGACTTACAGACATCATAATCTAACTGTCCGAAGCAATAAAGCAGAGCAATAACTCATCCGCTGTCGCGTGGTGCGGCTCTCCCTGTCCACGCAGACGCCTTCCCATCAGTCCCGTGCTTTATTAGCTGATGTGACCTCACCTGTTGTGGCCCTGCTTCAAGTGATGAACGGCCTTCATATGAGGTTGGCCGCCCGGCGCGACAGAATGCAGCTGACGGGATGTGCATCCGTCTTGCCGAGAGCCAAAAGGAGGGAAATTAATTAACAAAACACAACCAAGTACACAAATCACCATGAGCGCCCGCTGTTTTCACTCCTGCTCGCCACTGCTGAGATTTATCTTCCTTATGTTTGCTTTCCATACCAGGATATAAAGCATGTCTCACTAAAAGAGCAGCAAAGCTAACAAGCTTTATTAGACTCAATGACTACCAGCTCGATGCGCGGCTCTTTCCTGTAACACTGTGGCGTAAAACAAAGCCTTAGACAGCGGAGTGAATCTTTTAATAAGACAAAGCAGGCTTAAAGTGTTGAAACAGGAGCGTGTTGAATCATTAAGGTCCCTGCTTGGAGGAATTCAAAGGAAGACGGCAGTTAATGAGATGTAGCTGGGGATTTGACACTCACTGTATTTCCTTCCTACAATTTAATCCCATAAAAATGAGTGGCTGTCATTACAAACATTGATTTATTCCTACAGGTGCGTATCGGCTCCAGGGCTGGTACGCTTTCATGGCAAACTGCCAGAGATTAACTAAAGCGCATCAATATTCCTCATATGGAGACATCCGCGATGGATTTTTCTTCTCACTTTGCTGTCTCAGCTGCGGCCCGGCTTTTGTTGTGTTCATTTCTTTCGGCTTTGTGGAGGGATGAGACTTCAGTCAGTGTCACTGTCACTTACAGGAGCTTGGCTGTCACAGAGATGAAACTGCATCTGTGGACTTAGATCCAAATGGGGCTGCAGGAGTACATGGACTGTTAAGCAGAAAAGAAGGTCATCCCTTTGTGTCTCTTGTTTGCGTCGATTGAGGTTGCACATCTGGTTAAGCTCACGCGGTAAAACTTTATCCCGTTTCATGGTTAGCTTTTGTTACGCCGTGCTAGGCTGACATTAAAACTACAAAAGTTTAAAGAGTTTTGTGGGGGTTCACATGATAGAGCACCACAAAGTAGTGGTCTTAGTAGCGGATAACTGTGAAGGGGAAGGTAAATGATACTTTTCATCGTTTTTGCTCGTTTTAACAATGTGGCACATTGTGTTTAACCCACCTGAGCCAGTAAAATTTGTAAAAAAAAAAAAAAAAAAAAAAAAACTTTCACTACAGCTGCAAGACTTCTGCACATCTAAGGAGTGAAGTGTTTACCTTTTCTTCTACAAAACTCAAATTCGGACTAAGAACTTTTTAAACATACATTTTCAAGAATTAATACAGATTTTCAAGTTGGCACAGCCTCCAACCATTTTTCTTCCAGGATTGCCCTTTATTTATCGCTGTCCATCCTCCCAGCCAACATGACCAGTTTTCCTGTGCCCCACGAGGAAAATAAATCCCGCAGCATCATGCTACCGCCACCCCATTACAGCATTGGTATAGCGTGTTACGCGTGATTTTGCCACACATGACTCATTAAATGTGGAATAGAATAGAATAAAATAAAGTAGAGTATCCTTTTATTGTTATTTCTAACAAGTACGACAAGATAACAAATCCAGCCTGTGTTTTATAAATAACGTAACCCTGCTATAATCTTCTCCACAACCTTATCCCTGAACTGGCTGTTGTGGTATTTGCTCTTTATGATGCTGTATTCTTTTTTTATATATATAATATTATGGTACAAACCTCTAAAGCCTTCACAGAACTGCTGGGTTTATATTTGGGTTAATTTATACATAAGTGTATGTCTGTTTACTGTTCTTGTATTTTTTTGTAGATATTCTTCGGGAAAAAATGTTTAATACAATGTATTGTTTCCCTTATGCTTTAGAATTTTTGTACTATTTTGTGTCGGTCTATCATATAAAATACCCCCAAAACACATTAAATGTCTTCATAGAGAGCAAACTGGAACTGAAGCCAAAGTCTTTGTTTGGATACACCAACCTTTGCAATTAAAGATGGTTTGGATAAAAGTTTGTAACTGTATAGTGTCAAAAACATTTTTATGTTTAAATATCATGTAAGCCATGTATCTACGGTAAGATGATAGTGATACTAGGTACTGTAAATCACAATTTTATTTTCTAGGTAAGCTACATATACAATATACTTCATCAGAACACCCTGCACTGTGTAACTTTCCTGCAGGGTCTTTGCATGACTTCATTCTCTCTTCCTGAGTGGTATAGCTGGATATGTTAGCCAAGCATGTAAATTAGACAGTGACTTCCCAGGAGGCTTAAAGTCAGCATGTCTTCATTTTGATAGACAAGGCGGTCCTTGTAGGCCAGGAAACTCCCCAGTACGATTGACAGCCAAATTGTAAATGCAAATGAAGTCAAACTCGGAGGAGCAACTGTGGACAGAGCTCAAGTTTTTGGACCCCCTTCAAGAGAATATAAACAAGAGCAATTGGGATTCAGATTAATACCAGTGTGCATTGAGTATAAAGGAATATAACATGTTGCCTGAGAAAGAGCTTAAATCAACGGGTTGCTCTGTAATTATTATTAATATTCTACATTTAAATTCTTTGCTCGGGAGAAATGTTCCTGTTTGACCTTTGCTGTCAGGTTTCCATGACCTATTATTCCTCCATTCCTTCCTTCCTTTCAACTCTGCTCCTCTTCTTTAGATTCTCCTTTTCTCGGGTGGAGTTGTGAGCTGCTCTGACTCCTGAGTCTCCAAGGCAGCTGCTGCAGAACAAATATGTTATGTCATGGTCATGCACTAGTCTTCACAATCACGTGGAAGACTGCTGACTTGACAGCTGTCCAGCAGACAGTCACTGACCCCTACGGCACGCAAGGCGATGTTTTTTCACAAAGTGCTGTGTCCAACAAAATCATTGGAAAGTAGAGGAGAAGGAAAACGTTCAATAGAAAAAGGTGCATGAGCCCAAGGGATGACACCGACTTAACACAATAAATGCCATCATTGCAGTCCATCTTCTGAACCTGTCATGGCTCCAGAAGCTCTGACAGGTCACATCTTATGAATCTCCCCCAAACTACTAAAGTTTAACTCAACCTAATATAAAACCATAACCCATCCCCAGACAAATTTTGAAAAATGCCACCAAAGTGGGTGTTTCCAATAGACACATGGCTATGTGTAGGAATGATCGGTGGGGATTAAGCAGGGCAGTGGTCAGGACAAGGGAAAGTGACATGTTGAAAGATGGAGGGACAAGGGCAAGAAGGGTGGCTTTGCCCCGGATTGTTCTTTTGAGGTGGAGGGTCCCCCCTCCCTCGGGGATATAAGCAGCATCATTGATGCTGAACACAATCGACCAATGTACCCAATGCTTGCGATTCCAAATCCATGTCTTTCTGACTGAGATGTTTTTATACCTGAACACGGGGCTGTGGTGACCAAAGCATGTATCGTTTGAACCAATAGGAAAATTCAAAATTCAATAGCCATTCTTCAACCGTTGGTCCCACTGTTGGTTTTATGACAAATATAGCAGAACTAAACAAGTTCACCTAAAAATGTAAAAAGAAATTGCACAGTAACAGTTTATACAGTTAATATGCACACACAAAAAATGTTGACTGTGGGGTGAGTTACACTTTAAATCTACGTTTTACTTCACAACATTTTTAAGGCTGAAGTGATTTGTACATTTTACTAACACACCTTTTCCTTCCACATGACTGTGTAGGCCACAACATGAACATAACATGAGATTTCTGGTCAAGACACTTTTTTATTGAGCTTTGGATTTCTTATGATTTGCTGTGAGCCAGCACTCTGTTTATATTTACCCTATATTGTATGAGTTTAACTTTTTAAAATAATTACTTAAATAAATCTTTTATTTTATAGATTTGACAAACTGAAGCACAATTTCAGGGTCCTCTAATAGCCTAATGTTCATGTTTTTTATTTTTTTGTTTGTTTTGTTTTGTTTTTCTTTTGGGCTGTGAGACGAGGCTGAAGAACCCAGAGAAACTCCACACATGCAAAGGGAGAACATGCAAACTGATCTCAGAAAGCCTGGAGGCAACTATAAAGCTGGTGACATCCTTGCTGGGGGGCAATAAAGGTAGCTACAGTAAATCTATGTTGCCCAGAGATACTGCAGAGACACGGCTGCGGGCAGAGGTCCTACACAGGAGAGCAGCAAGGGGAGGTGAACAAAGTAGAAAAGAGCAGCTTAAAATATAAACAGCCTCCAAAAAAAGTTCAAAATGTATGATGAAACTCATAGAAACTGAGAGACAAATAATGGAACAAAACAATAACATACAAGAAGGTTGAGACTTGTCAACAAAGAGTCAGAAAGTCTTGCAAAAAACAAGAATGGAGAAAGGACGTGGAGGGAAAAATAAAAGCTCTGAAGGTAAAAATCCAAAAGGTGTATTGGAAAAGTATTCATACCCCCTTGGAAGCAAAGCATAGCTGGAGAGGGGGAGAATATTTTCAGCATATTCAGACCCTTTTTACTCCAATGACCCTGAATTAAATCTAGAAAAAACAACTTCCTGCTGATGTTAGCAAAATTAGCAAATAGAGTCCAGCTGTGTGTGTGATTCACAATCCCAGCATAAATGTCAGAATGAATAGAGCTGGCCGCATTACTGTAAGGTGAAGGGACACAGCTGACAGGTCAGAGAAACAGTGGTGGAAAAATCTAAACCAGGTGTGATTAAAAACATTTTCCAAAACTGTTGAATTCATCATTCAGCAAAAAGCAGCAAAGTCAACAGCAAAAGTAAACGGCTCAATAGTTTGAAAAACTTCTATAATGACCTGTTGTTTTTTTTCTTTAGCAGAGAAAGTACGGCTGAAACAACTGCGTCTGTGTGTAGGCGCACCTCTGGCCAGCTGTGCCTGATGGCTGTTCACACTGAGCCAGCTTCTGCTGGAGGTTCTCTTGTTGAATGGGAGTTCTGCTTTCCACTGCCGCTACATCCGTCCCCAGAATGAGGGATTGCTGCAAAGTTAACGATACAATGCAAGCAACAATCCACGGCTGCAACAAAATTGCATTTTGTGAAGGTTTATGTGTAAATTTCCTTGAGACGACATTTCTTTTTAATGAGGACTACCTAAAAAACTAAACTGAATTAGATGTAATTGATTATAAACAGGGCGAAATACAGACCAATCCTGGATGAAAACCTATAAAACCCAAGTTTGTAATGCAATGTAACAATGGAGTGGTTCGGCTAAACCATATTAACATTTGAATGGTCCATTCTATTGAAAATCTGTGAGAAGATTGGAAAAATGCTTTTGAAATTTTTTTTTGATTTGCTACCACAGAGCCTGAGCTTCTTTGTAAAATCAAATGGGCACAAATTTTAATCTCTGATAAAGACACACAGATTATGGAAAACAATAAGAATAACGTGAAAAAGTTCAATATATTTGTCCCTCATTTCAGAAAGCGAAGCTCATATATTGTATTGATTCATTAGACATGGAGTGAAATACTTTAAGCCTTTATAGCTTGTAATTTTGATGACTAAACCTTACAGTAAAAACCCCAAATTCAGAGTCTTTTTCAGTATTGTGAAAAGTTATGGTGTTACATCCATAAAAGCTGGTTGTTCACAGAGTGCTGGATCTCACTGTATTCATAGAAAGTTGTGTGAAATCAAAAAGTGCATAAAAACATTTTATGTGGTACCCAAAGGTTATAGGTAAGACAATAAGTTCTCTTCCTGCTCTCAGCAAAGGCAGACGCTTCCCTCTCCTCCCCGAACTTCTCCTGCTTGTCCTCTCTGTTTGTTTGTCTGAGTGAGTTTGAAACTCTCTCTCAGAGCCTTTTTCTGCAAATCATCCAAACCGAAAACTATGGGTCTGATCAGCTGGTCGCTCAACGCAATTGATCAAACTTTCCCAACAAAAATACCAGACACAGGGGAGCCAGGCTGTCCTGAGGGGACATACACCCTGGATTCCTGGGGAAGTTGAAAGATGGTGTATCTGTCTACGTTGTCCATCAAGGAGGTGGAAAATGCATGCACAATTAGATTTTGTAACGTTCTGTTGTGGTTTAGGTTATTTTCAGTTAGTCAACTTTTCTGTTTTAGGATTTATTTCTGTGTTGTGTTGTTTTTGATGTATTCATTAGTCTTGGTCTTACTTTCTTTATTAGTCTGTATGTTCCCTCTATTGCTTTCACCTGTTTTGGTTAATTGGTCCCGCCCTTCTCACCTGTTCCATTTTCCTATTTAAGCCGGCCTTAGTTGTTTGTTTGTTGCTGGGACGTCTTGTGTGTATCCCTCATGCCAGTCTGCGGTAAGCCCTCTCCAGCCTCTGATTATTTTTGTATCCATCCTGCCTGTCTGTCAGTCCGTGCCTGTCCTGTTTTTTGAGTCTGCCTTTTGTCACCTGGATTTTGTTATTAAAACCCTTTTTTAAGTTCCAGCTCAGTGTCCGGCTTACTTCTGGGTTCTCTCATCAAATCATTACAGATTTATGATAACAGAATTTCTGCTTATTGGATGTAGTGGTTACCTGGAATATCGGCATATTCAGAAGATCTCGGCTGCAGTTCTAGCCTTGGTAAAGCTGCCGGGAGTGTTTAAGGGGTTAAACCGTATTTGTGTTCATTTATCATGAAATAGTCCCAGAATAAAATCTAGTAAAGCTTTTGGCATATATAAATCAAGCGGAGCACTATGGCGAAAGCAGTTACACTCCACTTGTGAAATTAAAGGCACACATAAAAAGACATGTAAAAAAAAAAGACTCTGTGAGGAAATCCTGCCTTTAGAGGGTTCTTTTATTTTTTTATTTGTGACAAAGTTTGAAAACCATGTATGAGAAGCGGTCACAAACTGGGTCTGACACCACAGAAAACAAATAACAAGGTCGAAACAGCACAACTGTCAAATAACAGCTTAAAGTGTATTTGAAATAGCCTGAGATATGAGAGAGTCTGCAGGCATTTGATGGAGACAATAAAGACAAACAGCCAGCTGAACACTGGGCCAATAAGTGCCTTCGGTTGCCTGCATAGAGTTATGAATTTAAAGAGAATATCCTCTGTGGGGATTCAAGAGTTATCATATTTCAACATAGAAGACAGTTTACAATGAACAACATGGTAGCCTACCTTGAGAAAGAAATTCATGTAAACACATTTAGTCATTTGACGTGTGTCTTCTTTGCTGGACCAATAAATGACAACATACACAAAGCACTCCATTAATGAGGGAGGCCATTAATTAACAGCTGTCAGCTTGTATGAAGTATTCAATTAGCTGTAAAATTTATAAATAAAAACAAAGGATTATATTCGTAAGAGCATAAAATTTGTTTAGTGGGCTGAAAATGAAAGAGAAAAACTCTGAACTGTAACTCTAAAAGCCAATCGCGATGGGGGATTCCACAAATTTCCCAAAACTTGATTTCACTTTTACCCACCATACTAATTTCATTTGGTCAGTATATGAAAAAGCATCGCAGTGCACAGAAGCCACAGAGAAGTTCAGTAACCTTATCGCCGGTCTTTATCACTACCATAATAACAGAGGAGAGAGTAATTCCTCCGATAATGAAATCTGACTCACCTCCCCACTTGTCATGCTGCTCCCATACCGCTCAGCGTGTCACTTTTTGGAGTAAATTAATCATTCCAGCTGTTATTTACATTCTCTGTGTCCACTGTTGTATCAGCCAAATTATTGTCATAAATCTCACTCATTCTGGAGTCTCTTCAGTCGGAACAAGGGATGGACTCGCATGTGCTTCACCTCATCAAAAACTTTGAGTTTTGAGATGCTTTGGTTTCTTTGTCTTCTCGTTTGCACTGACTAACGCTGACAGCAATATAAGGCTTTACAAGACTTTAATGAGGCTCTTCTTTCCAAGAAATACCCCTGATGATTAAACACACGCAACCAAACAAGCTCACTGAAACACTATAAATGCAAATTTGGGTTGCTGCAATGCAAATAGTATCCCATTTGCATGGAGAAAGCCGTACCCTTACTCATTTCTATCCTAATTAAAAGGGATGTCTGATATTGGCAGAGTGGGGAAAAAACAGGGTTTTAAAACTCTTAAAACGGGCCTTTTGCCTTTTTTTTTTTTTTTTTTTAGGCGTAGTGTACAAACCTTTAGCTGGGAGTTCACCTCTCTTCCTTTCTCCTCTGCCTCGAGATATATCTTGAAAATCTCAAACTAAGTCTTGGTCTAGATTTCCAGGTATGCGATAGGTAGGAGGGGCTTTTCTTCCCCCAGGAGGGTGGGTACAAAGATCAATGTCCCATTCTCGTTATTGAGTTTTGACAAAAACAAATCCTCTTGCCCAAAGACAAAAACAATTGTTCCAAAAAAAAAAAAAAAGGAACCTGAGTGCCTGTTTTATGGTAATGCTTTCGTGTGTGACCCTTTTTATGTTTTGGATCTCCAATGCTTTACAGACCCCTTTTGAAAAAAATGTATTTTTGTTTCAATATAATCTTGTGTGATTAGTTTGTCGAGCAGATTATAAAGAATATAAAAAGGCACGATAAATTAATTGTAACATTTTTATATAAACATGTTTTGGCCCTCATTGTAAAAGGTTTGATTCAAAGTACGTTGGTTTGTTAAAATGGCCTAGTCAAAGTCTGGAACTAATCTGTTTATAAATATGAGGTAGGCGCTCTCAAGCCAGTCTGATGGAGCTTAACCTATTTGGCAAAGAGGAAAACATTGGTAAACACAATGTTTATTGCTGGTGCACTGAACTTTTCAGATCATTATTATTTACCCTTTTCCCACCACTTCACAATGATATTTTTTTGATATTGGTTTTTGGTATAGAATGCCAGGTAGATCTACTAAATTGTGTGGTCCTAATTGGACACAAGTGTTGGTGTGGTGAATCATTTTACAAGGCACCATACTGAGCTGATTTGGCATTCCGTGTGTAGGTTCCTCCTCATCCCATCTGGATATTGCAGGGGTTTCAACTCTTTGTTCAATGAGGCTGCTCAAGGATGCTACATATTAAATTGAGATAACTAAACAATGACTCAGGAAACTTTATCCAGCTTAGGGAATGCCTTCACCAGTAGCTGCTGGATGACTGCATTAATCTTTTGGGAATCATGCAGTGCAATAAATGGAATGAATAGTAAGAAGACAAAGTCATACCCGCAGTTTGGTGAGGTGAATTGAAAGAGCAATCAGCACAAATCCTACAGAGGCAGACAGCAGAGTCATTAAATTTAAATGAATTAGTCTTAAGAAGCAAATTTCAAATTTTTCTGACCTATTGCATTAGATTTAAGCATTTTTTTCAAAGAGTTATCCAGAAAGTAAATGCAATCAATCATTTTTATGGCTGAGTAACATATGTTAGCCCGTCCTGCCCTGTAGTCATTAAAGCAAGAGAATCTATTATCTCTTGACCATAACAACATTAAGACATTGCTCAAATTTAGTTTTATTTGGTAGAAAGTAATCAGTGAATCATGAACAAATATTGGTAATTCTGTGTTTATCACTGGGCAAATACAGACGATCTGAGAGCCATCAGAATCTAGACATGAATGTCCAGAAGGATGGAGACAGGGCAATAATCCCTGAGAAAAGTCACAACGATAATCAATGCAGCTGCCAAAACAATGGGTCCTGTCAATGTCCTCCTCTTGCTTTAAGTCGTGAAACACATACAGTAGGCTACCAAGGATATTACTGCTAGTAAGATCGTATCACGTGTAAACAAAAATAAATAAAAAATGTATGATTCCAAGAGGGAAAAGACTGGAATAGTGGTAGGAATACAGTATGAACGTTGGTCTTCACTGAAGCGGAAGCTAAAGCTGCCGAGGGTCAGATGTGACAGCAGAGTTGAACGACGTGAGCAAATGTCCTTATTAAAACTGTGATAATAATGACAGCAATGCTCTTCTTGGCAACATTAAAAATAGATTGATTGATTGGTTCTTACCTTGATGCTGTGTCCCTGTTTCCATTTAAGAATAGGAATTTTGTTTCTCCGTGATGTTCTGATGTGAGGCTCTTAGAGTTGCTGTAAATTGGTTTATTAATGTTTTTTTATCACGGCGAGTTGCCGTTTTACCGCGAGACATTGCAGCGGATCAGGCTCGGTATTATTTAGTAGTGATTTAGTACTCGGCATCTGCCTTTCTGATAGTTCTGCCGTAATGCCAGTAGATGGCGCCACATCTGTTTATATCTGCTCATCATGCCCGTTGCTGGGTTCTATTTAGCCTCAAAAAGGACCATCAAAACACTATAAGGATGGACGCTTGGTGTATTTAGCCTTAGTTTATCATGATCAAATGGTTTTTTTGGTCTTTTGTATTAAGCATATAATGTGGTTATGTAGCTTTAATATTTTGTTTTCATTACCTTTACAGCTAATTAAAGCACATATAATTTCTTAGTAGATTGAAAAAGGGTTCAGAAAAGACAAAACAAGATTATTTTTCAGTCAATTATTTATTTGTGTATATTATAGTTCACATTAACAATAATGCTGACCAAAGTGCTGAACAAAATCAATATGTAACAAAGTAACATACAGAGATTTAAAAAAAATCAGGTTATAAACAAGGTAATTAAAACAATATTTTCCCAACCTGAGGGGTTGGAGTTGGATGAAAATGCAGACAGGAACTCGGGGGCTGCATGGTTAGTAAAATATTTAATAATATATATTTTTTTTACTTTTGAAGGTGCCAAACTTGGAAGTGGTTGGTAGCAAATCTTCAGGCAGTAGGCAGAGACAAAGAGGCAATCAGTACTAAAGAACTCAAATATAAAACACCCAAGGATAAATAGTATAAGCATGATCCAACTTAAGAACTAGTCAAAATACACATACATAAAAAATCTAAACACAACGATCTGAATAGCATGACAAGAACAGATAAAACTAGATGTGCCACCACATTCTTAGGTATTAAAAGTTTTCAGTTTATTGCGGTGCATATAAGAGCAAAATAATTCCCAATTCTATTATGTGCTTTTATTTTAAAAGAAATGGCCAACCGGATGCTTTCAACTTGGTAAGTTTGGCTCTATGGTACAAAACATTTGGACTCCCCTGCCTTAAATGCTTAGTTCAGATTATTTGTGAGGCTCTGTAAAGTTATTATTGGTAACAGTTCTGTTACCTGTATTAGAAAACTATCATGTCGCCATTAGTTTGTTGGAAATTCTATCCTAAAAGTGTTAGATATATAACAGCTAGTCAGACATACACCTTCTGTTTTAGCTGACTTTGACGATATAGAACCAAAGAAACTGAAATATACATATCAGTGGAATATAATGCTATACTATGAGCCTACTATATAATTTCTATTTTATTTTATTCTTGCAAACAGTGTATGTGTTGATTTGTCTCTCCTTAATAAATTAATTGAGCATTTTGTATTTAATCATTTACTCAAAGTGTCTACTTGATGGTTTCACACATTTAAGTTTAAAGAAAGGAAAAAGTTTAAATCTCTAAGGGTATATATATATATATATATATATATATATATATATATATATATATATATGGATGTGTGTGTGTGTGTGTGTGTGTGTGTGTGTGTGTGTGTGTGTGTGTGTGTGTTCCTGCTTCTACATTGGCCTGTGACAGACCACAAATTGAATTGTGCAAAGAGCTGACTGAAACCCAACGATAGATCTCCTGGGTTGGTGCTCATGCAAAAGTCAGAGATCACCAAAAATGATCAGGACTGATCCTTTCAAAGGCATGAATGTGTGGGCTGTTTCATCAAACAGTCCCTCCATTTTGATCAGCATGAAAGTGGTATGCCATCTAAAAAGGCTCACTGCAGGAAAAGGGCAAATATTAGCATAATTAAAGAATAAGCTCGGAGAAAAACAGCTTTAAATCAGAGCTGTGCAACCTTCTGTAAATATAAAAAAGAAAATAACACTTCAATTTCCCATTTTTCAGATACTGCAAATATTTGCAAATATCCATATGAAACACTTTAGAAGTTACTTTGTGCCTCCTTCGAATGCTGCTTCTGTGGATCCCTTTCCTCAATCGACCTGAAAGATGTGAATACAAATCATCTATTTATCAGTAGAAATGAGTTTGAATCGATCAGTGTCAGATTAGGATGAAGCGGCCTAATGGTTTCCTTTTCTAATTCTGTGCAGTGCTTATATTGTATTTTTTAAAACATCTTGACTTCCAGCCAAAATGTTTCAATCACTTGACAAACCTGTTGGCACAACAGTCCTTCACCAGCTCTATAAGTTATCAGGAGTGTGCAGGAAAATGCTTTGTCTGCTTTAGTCGTCCACCCTCGACAGAGGACACTTTTCCACTGTGTTTGAGTTTGGTTTGAACAAGGTAAATAAAGAATATAGAAGTATTCCTAACCTTTCTGCATTTTGGTCACACTAGACCCACAAATTTCATTGGATTTCACTAGGGTTAAGCCTATATATTGAAAACTACAAAGAATTATTCCAATCTTTTAACAAAAAAGAGAAAACAAATTTTGGATAGTGTTGAATGTAATTCTATTTAGTTTCCCTAAATCTATAAATTCAAAATAAGGAGAAAGAATAAAAAGAAAACATGACTTTATAACAAAAAACTGAATAAATTCCACAAAATAAAAACAAATAAAGTAATATTTAATTATTTTAAAAATAATATCTTCTGCTACTTTTTAAATGAGTTGGACTTAAGTTGCATACATATTCTAATCACTTTCTATTCTTTAAAGAATTCTAAATAACTCTGCATAACTGAATGTCATCACAAAAAAGCTTTGTGGGTACACCACATATTAGATCAGTAAAGTTTGACATGTTGTGATTTATAGGGGTATTTAAGATTTTTTATAAAGCTAAGATCCAAACCAGTCTGAAAATGGTTCCAAGATCACCGTCAAGTTTAGTATTTTATTTAAAATTTTGAGATCGATTGTATCACAAGTCTAACAGCGTTGGCTGCCATCATGATTTTTACTCAACACAAGCATTCACTTTTCTCCAGAAAACTAAACGATTGGTCAGCCCCAAATTTTTTGTTTGCGATTACATTAAATGTATTATAGAAATGTGCCTTTAATGACTTGGCTGTGAGGAGTCCAACTAAGCTGTGTATTCTAAGATTAGGTCTGACAACAGCATGTTTAAATGGGAGCAGACAGAATCAGTCTGGAGGAACACGTTAATAATATCCACAATTCAAGGGCTAATCTGATCAAACAAAGATTAGAACCAAGGTGTGAAGTGAGCTTGTGATTTTTTAGAACGATGCTGTGTCATGATGTGCAGGTGTTTGTGTGTTTTGGTTTTCACTTGTCGGTTGTTTAATATTACCATTAAGGTCATTACCTATAGTCTATTCTTTTCTGTTCAGTTACTTAGCTCGTTCTTGGGTTCTGCTCTTTGAGTATTTGGGTTAGACTGTTACCCCTCATTCATACATACACCTTATTCCCCGTGTTTGCTGTTACGGCACAAATAAAAGCCATTCTAGTCGATGGAGTATTTCCCACCAGCCCCGTGGCTCTACAGCTGGACAGAGAACCCTCCTCCGTTGTCCGTCACGAAAAACGACTCGAGTCTATTTGTGACGCATGGCGGAGTGAGATGCGGCAATTTCTGAAAACCAGATGAGCCAGACAGCAAGTGTAAAGCAGAATATTTCAAAAATAAAAGAGGGAGGGGGGTTGGTGCTGTCTGAATGCATGAACGGATCCAGTTTGGATTGCTGTGCGGCATATTTTGCAGTGAACGGACTGAGCGCACAAGGAACATAGTGAGTGTGAAACCGGCTTCATTTAGTCATTTTTGCTTTGGATAGTAGATCCGTTTGTAGTTTCCTCAGCGGCAACACGTTGCCCTGATCAATCCCACTTGTTTCTCATACAACTCATCAACTCTCCCAGTAGCTTAAAGTCTGCGAGACTCCTCAACTATTCTCTTGTTCACTGTCTTGGTCAGCATTGCCTATGTGTCTCATCCATGTCTGTTTCCTCTGTGCCGGATTCCCAGCCGGGTTCCTCGCATCATTCTTAGTCTTTTAGATGCCATTTTATCATTACACCGGTCTCTGCAAGTATTTCAGTGTAGGTCTCCACTAGCTTCGAACATCCAGAGATAAAAAAAAAACATGTTTGCTCGTTTACCTTTACAAAATAGCTCAAGCACCTCCAGAATGAACGGGAAGCACCTGCAAACAGCAGTCTTCAGGCTTTGCCACACATGGGTGCAGATGTGGACTTTGACAGGGTCATTCTAACGCAGTAACAGGCTATAATCTAAGCCATCCCCTTGTAGGTCAGGCTATAATCATCTTTTGTTTTGCTCATATTCATAAAATATTTTTAAAGTTTGCAGTTGTGATATAAGCAACTTTTATGTTCAATGGCTACAGTGTGGATACTGTTACAACACAATGTGCTTCACTATCACAACACATTGACATAGAGTTCATTTGTAGATTAACAATTTCTTTTCATGGAAAATCAAAGTCCCAACCAGAGCGAACTGAGCCAGACAGAACAGGGGGGTGGCTATTTAACTGGATCTGTTTCTTTGTAAGGTTTCCACATCTACTTTGAAAAAAAGAACAGAAGCACATTCTTGAAAAAAGAGTTTGGATTTCCATGAGTAACAAGTCAAAAGATGCTGTCAGCAGTGCAAAAATATCTAATGAGGCCCATATAAAAACTGACAACAGTCAGCTTAAGAAGAGAAAAGAGGATTGTTTTTTACTGTAATACCAAGAACAAACATAAAGGGAGAAAAATGGCTCGATCTTTTTTGTTTTCACAGCTTAACAAAAAGACATCCTGTATACATAAAAACCCTACTTTGCAGTGCATTTTATTTGAAATAGTAAGAGGCAAAGACATTCTAGAAGTGTGGACAGAATTCCTTTTAACTATTAAAACTATATAACACTGATCCTACTGGTAGAACTGTGTTACATTTATGATCAATTCAAGACGTCCTAACTGTTTGAGTTCAAACATTTCCCTTGGGCATTCCAGAAATATCATGCTATTATGAGTAAAGATTTTCAGGTGAAAGGCTTGAACGAAACTGAAAAACATTCAGTCAGTAATTCAAAGCATAACTGAACTGTGTGGGGGGGAAATCTCAACAGGTGAGTTTGAAAACTGAAAAAGTAAAACGATGTAGGCAAACTGATTTTAGGCTTTTGATGTTTCGATGCTGTGATTCTCTCTTGCTTGCTCAGTTGCCTCACTTTTCTTCTCCTGTTAAAGCTGCCATCCATCAAATAACTGTCCCACCTGTCACTCATTCAGTAATCAACCTCTATTTATACCCAACCCCTCGCCCATTGGAAGTGGAGCCTAGGCACCAGCTACAACCCTGCAAGGACGAGTCTGGTGTACGGGACAGACATATGGACAGACAGCTGGATGGATGCATATTTTCACTTACATTTTTTTGTCAGATCTATTTGTTAACCACCTCATCCCTGGCTGTGCATTTACGTGCTTGTTTGTGTATTTCTCTGATTGATTTGATTTTACCTTAAACTTGTTTCTTTTTCTGAATTAGTTCGTCCCCATCTGGGTCATTCTCCACTTTGAAACATTTGAAAAAGTTTTGTTATGTATAACAGACATGACAGCATTGGATATCCATTTGGACACACAAATCAAATCCAAATGTATTTACATCTTTACAATTGCATTGCGGGGTTGCGGTTGTAAGCACTGTTGCCTCTTGGCGAGAAGCTCCTGAGGTCTTCCCGCATGCAGGGCCGGATTATCCATAAGGGCCAGTGGGCCAGTGCCCAGGGGCACCAGCCATGGGGGGGCCACCACATGACACATGCTTTAAAAATATATTTTTCATAAATTGTTATATTATTTACTTGAAATTGTTGAAAGACCATGCATTATTCGTTTTTTGAACACTGATGTCACAATAATAATAAATGATAAATAAATCAAGATTTTTTAGATTTCAACATTTTAAAATGAGATATTTGAATATTGCTCACTGCTCATATGCCTACATGTAGTTGTGTAAGTTATTAAATAGTAAACTACATTACAGAAATCCCCTTGATTATGTCTGATGTTTTTGACCGGAGGACAGCACGGGTAAGGGGGGGGGGGGGGGGGGGCCTTGAGGTATAGTGCTCAGGGGCACCACATTGTCTTAATACGGGCCTGCCTGCATGGGGTGTGCATGTTCCCTCTGTGCATGCGTGGGTTCTTTCCAGGGTCTCTGGCGTCCTCCTACAGTCCAAAAACATGACTGTTATGTCAATGAAATACTTTAAATTGCCCTTAGGTGTGAGTATGTGTCTGTGTTGTCCTGTGATAGACTGGCGACCTGCCTAGAGTGCTGGACAGATCCCCGTCCTGGTCAATCTTAGTTCAACATACCAAAACTGAGATTTTATGACCGATTGACCGTGAGAAGCAAGAAGAGAATCAGCCTCCGATTGTGACGTTAAAATAAAATCTCAATGCATTCGGTTGGACAAGTAAGAGATAAGTTACCTCCCTATGAAAGCATCAACAACAGCACAGAAAATCACATTAAATCAACTGTTTGGCTCAAAAGCAATATAACGTTCATTTAGACTTGATCTTTGCTTCCAAAAAAAAAATTACTTTTTATCTGCTAATTATTTCCGTCTCAACCATCTTGTTGATACCTTTGCCTCTCTGCCATTGGGAGCTGAGCAGGAACTCTGCAGTAATTATGCATTTTTACAAATAAGAGCCACGATCAAGTTGATCGGAGACTTGGGATGCTGTTCAAGCACGCATATGCCATCCCCGCTGCTGTGCTCTGCCTTTACTTTTTACAGTTGGGCTGACAGAGCACAGAGCACTTTGGTATCGTGCCCTTATCGTGTTAAATTGGCTGTGCGCCCTTAAGTCCCCAACCTGCTTCTCCCACACACTGGTGTGAGGAAATTGAATAAAATTCCCTAATTCTGCAGACCCAAGCTGGCTCACAATGGGTTCACGTTAAAACCTTCCAAAAGCACACAAACATGACTTCCACTGAACTCTGGTGTAATAGCTTTGGCCTTATTTAATGTTGTGACAACCCGGGTCGAGGCAGTGTATCAGTTGCTGCAAAGTTTTTCTAAAACAGGCAGAAACCGAAGTAAAAGGCTGACTTTTTGTGCTGAGAAAATACTGTTTTGAGTTTAATGGGTATAAATTCTTAAATTAACTCCTCATTATGCTTATATGATTAAGCAAACTTTAGAATTGCCCTTTTTAGATTGTACATTTCCTATATACATTTTTAAAATTATCTTTACTCGTATATATCACAACTCAACTGAAAAAAAATAAAAATACAAGAAGGAGAAATTGCTGCACCTGCCATGCGTCAGTTCTGCAAACCCATGCTAAAACCCAAATCTGCATATTCATGTAATAATAAACTATATCCATCTCTATGGCGTATAATTCATTGGAGTTACAGAGTTAGGTGTGAAACTCCTGTGGCTTTGAAAGAACTAATTTGCATTCATGTGCATTACAGCAGTGAGCTATGCTTTACCAAAGAGAGGGAGACACATCGAGGGAGCTCACGAGGCAGAAAACAGAGAGCAATGCAGAGCAGCAGAGAAACAGCTGCACCAGGAACCAGAAATACAAGGACATTTTAGACGCTTGCCATGTTAGGTCTGTGTTCAATTTTAGCCAAAGGCTCTGCCTGTGGCTTTTGATTTAAGTAGACAGTTAATGCCACTTTGTCTTCCTAATATTATTTCAGTTGTATTTCAAAAAGCAAAAAATGGCAATGAACACGATGAGAAGATGTGGTATTGGTGAGATCCATCCAATCCTTGACGTAACTATGTAACAGTGTTGCTTAGATAGTTACACATAATGTTCTTTCCTTATGAAGACATTTATGCTTTAAAACGCACCAGTATGTCAATATGGCCAAACACTTCAATCCTGGTTTCATCAGACCACAGAACACATCTCCAACTATGACCGTCTTTGGTCTTGAGTGTATTTGCCAAATGCAAACTGGCTTATTATGTTCCTGATGACATAATGGCTTCTTTCCGCTCAGGGTGGCTTTTCAGCCTATGTTGGCACATGACTAACTCCTCTGTGGATAATGACCAAGCATAAAATTGTAATGTTTTTGCTCATTGATAGAAAAAAAAAGCCCGGATTAATTCAAGAGAAACTAGCAATAGTAATCGTGTCAACAGGAAGTTGAGGTTGGAATTGTAAAAAGTCCAGGTGTCTCATTTATAAAACATTACTTAGGATCTATAATTTTTTTTTTTTTTTATCCAGCTGGTGTTGGGGTGATTCTTCAAAGGTCTGCTAGCAAAACTTTCCACCATGAAGGCAATATCCCCAATGCAGAGGCCACGTTTAAACTGCAAGAAACACTGGAAACACTTCAGTGAAGCCTTTTTGGGTCAAATAGAAGGTTTAGCGTCAAGTCCATAAAATGAGAAATGCCCTTAAATGGAGATGTCCAAGGAACAATGAAAATCCACAAAGTCATCAGTATATTGCCAAGAACAATGAAATGTTGTCAAGATTATTGCCTGTTTGTTTTTCTGCTTCCTCCACCTAGTCCACTGTAATCAGCATCATGCCTTCCAGCTGTTATTTGAACTTCTTAACCATTTCACAGCTAATGCCTCTTTGCTAGATTATCAAAAGCTCCTGCTATAGGTGGCCAATGGTTTTTCCATGGCCTTGCCCAACCTTCAACCTTTTTTCTGAGCGCTGGATTTTCCTGCTTCACCTTGCGCTTGTCTGATATCTAGCAAGCTTCTGATCTCTGGACAACGATCCTGTTTCTGTGCCCCGACCTCACCTGGATTTGTAAACTCACTTCTGCCTTGTATCAGTGCACAAGGAAATATTTCTGACTCCAAGTCCCAGCATGCTTTGCACCTGCCTCTGTACTCTGTGCATGTGCTCAAACAGTGTTTACACCTCCCGCGCAACGTAAAGGTAAGGCTATATGTCCAACTATATATATATATATATATATATATATATATATATATATATATATATATATATATATGTATATATATATATATATATATATATATGTGTGTGTGTGTGTGTGTGTGTGTGTATGTGTGTGTGTATAATTTTATAGAAAAACAAATCAGTTGAAGATTCAACTATACAACTAGGACAGGTTGCTGATGTATATCTTTGGTGTGTATTATTGTATGTGATAAAATAAATCAATAGGCTTTTTTTAAATGAAATGTGTTGTAATATCCACCCTGTTCCAAAATTAATACTACAGTATTATTTTTCATGTTGTGTGTTTTTTTTTTTTTTTTTTTTTGGATTTGGCATAGTTTTGAAACCACATTTTGCCTTAATCAGAACACTGCCTGTTTCATAATGAAACAGGCAAAAATCAACATTTCTTTTACTGATTTACTTAAAGATTTTTATTGACCAAATAAGGGTAATTTCCTGTCTTAGAACATCACAGTGATTCTGTGTTTAAAACACCCGTTAATAAGGAGCAAAATGTCCTGTAGCAGGACAGCTATTCAGGCATTACTTTATGACACATTCCCTTAATTCAACATCCTAAGCTGAATATATATACACTTTTCTTGTGGTTTAATAAGCCTTCTTCCAGATGAAATGACGGATTCTTGCCATATTTATTTATTTTTAAAAATGGGTTACGAATCTGAAATGGAACTGAATTGTCGGAATGACTCAGAAACAAAGGGTTTACCCAGAGTTTAGAAATAACTGTAGATTACAGACTGTCATTACTGAATGGGACCATGTAGGGCGTTATTTTGCTGAGTTCTCAAGCATGCACTTGTAATTTATTTAAAGTGTTGGACTGGGACTAAGTATTGACAAATAGCTATTCTGAAATTATACGGTAGGATAAGCTAGGTATTGGGGACAAAATACTCCTAATCAGGGCTTTCTGAGATTTTTGTCCTGCAAATGTAAAGAAAAATCACCTACTTTACAAGATTCCTCTCCAGTGGCCTCTCGTTTTTTTTCCCTTTGAGCTTGTGATTGTTAATGTGAAATATTACCTAAATTGTACATTTACATGTTTTTACTGATTTTAAAGACTGAAAAGCTCCACAGGGAGCGAGTCATGAACAGGTGCAGCCACTCACCTTTGGTAGTTCAGCATCCCAAGGGAAGCTATACAGAGGAGAGAAAACATCAGCTGAATTCTGAACATGTATTATATTTTTAGCAGCTGCAGCTGGACTGGCAGTAGTCATGACCATTAGCAATCAGAGCAGTAGTCACTCTTTGCTGTAAAACTCCTGATGTTAAATGCCATGCTGCAGCATTTTAACAGAAGGGTGCTGACTTCCCTATGAGATACCAATGTCCTTCTCTGGGAAGTTAGGAGAATCTGAGACACGGACTTACAGAAATACACCAGCTTTGGCCAAGTAGAGGCAACTTTTACTTTAACTAAGACTTCAGCATCTGCTTTCCATAAATCCACTGAGTACATCCTATGTACAATTAATACTAGATGTTTACATATACTGTGTAAAAAGTTAGGATTACCTAAAATATCTCCATTCACCAAATGAATGGGATACTGAGAAATTAAATTTAGCAAAAGGAAATTAAATTAAAACACCATAAGGCTTTCAAGCACCCCCACCTTCAAATGTAACAATGATCATTATTGCCAAACAGTTTTAGTTCATTTGGCCAGAGAACATGTCTCCAAAATTAAAGCATTTGTCTCTGGGTGCATTTGGAAATCTGTATTCTGTCGGTTGTTGTTGATGTAATTGTTATTTTTGTTGTTACTTTCAGAGTAATGATTATCTTCTCTCTGAGGGCTCTTTCAGCCCACAGTGGTACAAGACTCCTTCCTTTGGATAAACACAGTTAAGGAGCTCCACGGCTGTCTTCCTGATATGAACCTGATTTCTGTTGATTTACTCATAATGTCCTACAAGGAAACAAATTGTTTTTGGAAGGAGCCAAATGCAGAGCTGTGAAGTGATCAGGTGTTAAAGGAATAAACAGAATATACAATGAAAAAGAGGCGAATCAGCAGGAAACGTGAAGTCAACGTAATCCAGAGCAGAACAACAGAGCAGCGGAATAACAGGGAGCATGAAATCAATGGAAGAAACCAGTGATGAATAATGAGAACTTGGGCCCCAACTCAGAAAAAAATGACAGATCTACCCTGAGTAGAAAGCAGCTCTGAGAAGTTCTACCCCGCTCTTTAACACTCAGCATTTTCTGTTTCAGAACAGGTGATATCAGTCAGATAACTAAACTCAGCGTCCAATCAACCCTGAGTTAAGCATGAGCACGAGCCTTAAAGAAGCCCTCATCAATGGAATGCAGATAACGCGATTCACAATGTCAACGGCAGGAAATAAGAAGTGGACATTTCTCGACAATGGAATTAGAAACATTTAATGACAGCATATGGAGAATATCCATTTTCCTACACGCTTATACCTGTTGGGGTCGTCAGGGGTGCTGGTGCCTATCTCCAGCTGTCAATGGGCGAGAGGCGGGGTACACCCTGGACAGGTCACCAGTCCATCGCAGGGCAGCACATAGACAGACAGGACAAACAACCATTCTCGCACACACACACGCCTAAGGAGAATTTAGAGACGCCAATTAACCTAACAGTGGGAGGAAGCCGGAGTACCGATATGTCTTGATACTCTCCATATGCGGTCCCATGCTCCTGAATGCACCTTAGCTTTCTGACGCTCACGAAGGCATCACACTGGTCTATGAACGCTGTGCTGTGTAGATGCACGTTTGATCTTCCGCTTAAGACAAAGCTTTGCAGTTTTCAAAACTCACGTCGGCTCTCACGGTTGTTGTGTGTGAATGACAAGAGACCACAACAAATAAATCAGCCATACCTCGGATAAAATCTTTGGATTTAATGTTGTTCATAACACCCGTAATTTTGTAAATGAATCTGCCAAATAACAACAGTTTTTTTCCCACAAGAGGTATATTAAAACCTTTTGGTATCATTATTTTAAGAACAAGTAACTGCGTTGGTCAAATTTGAATCCGTTTTCCTCATCAATATTCAGTTTCACAGAGCGAGGTGCGCTGCCGCGACAGGGGATGCATATCTCGACAGACATGCACTTTTCGGAAACATGCACTTTGCGAGGGAACGCAAAAATAAAAAAATTCCCCATGTCCCCTAGAGGGCTCCGTAAGGAAGAGTACCTCTTCACCGAATTCAAAGGAGAACCAATGTGTCTAGTTTGCTTGGAGACATTATCAGCCCTGATAGATTACAACTTAAGTCGACATTACAACACCTTGCATAAGGTTAAATATGAGAAGTACACTAGAGCTGCCAGAGCCGCTGTAGAGCTATTTGCTATCAGTTTTTGTTTTTTGTTATAAATTAGTTCAAATTCCTTTTGCACTTTTTTAAGCAAATTTTTTGTCTTTGTTGCTTATGAAGGACATGTTAAAATGCATTTATTTTATACACAGAAACTATTTGCAATCAGTTCTTTAAGCAAACTTTTTGTTCTTTGATATTGGAGGAGTTCAAATCGCTTTTTGCAATTTCTTTTTAAAGCAAATGGTTTGTCTTTTGCTTAAGGACATATTAAAATGCATTTATATGCAGAAAATAGTTATATGTCGGTGCAGTAAACATACAGATATAAATTCATCTAAAATTTGTTCTTATTGAGAATAATTTGTAGCGTCTTTCACATCCAATTATTTGAAGTGCGTGGTCATGTGGCCCCCCAATGGTCGTGCTGAAAATAATTTGGCCCTCTTTATCATGGAAGTAGCCTATCCCTGCTTTAGAGTATGCAGCAGAATAGTTGCTTATTCTCCGTAACAAAACAACAGTTTTGGGTGCTGTCTCAAAAACATCCACAGGTGTGTCTCCAATCTACCAAAAGCTTGCACAGCTTTGACATTGTCATGCCCATTGTGTATGGAGATAGTACCATCCGTCTGAATTTAAAGACATTTTTTTTTTTAATTCCGGCATTTAGCAAATGGAAATAAAGTTGGTTATTCAAACAGACCTAAAACAACAAGAACATTTAATGTGAAAAAAAATGGTTTTGTGTCTAATGTGGACTACTCAAGCCACAACTGAAAGAAAAGATTCAGTCTTATAACCTCATGATTTTTGTTTGGTCATTGAATCTATTGTGTATCATATTGTTATACCAGTTGAAGGTATATTGTATCGACACAGTGTGCAAGAAACATATTCCTCAATAAGACAACATTCAAAATGGTGCTGGCCCACGCGTAGA
This sequence comes from Fundulus heteroclitus, assembly GCF_011125445.2. Classification (NCBI taxonomy): domain Eukaryota; kingdom Metazoa; phylum Chordata; class Actinopteri; order Cyprinodontiformes; family Fundulidae; genus Fundulus; species Fundulus heteroclitus. Next base: position 34,810,788 of record NC_046381.1, on the reverse strand, counting down.
TCCACTTTGATAGAAAAGCAACGCCCTTTCAGAGTCTAATTAAAGAAACTATGCCTCACTTCTGGGCAAGCATGGCAGACACTGCTGCTGAGTTTGCCTGTTATCACCTCACCTGTAACCCTGTCGCATTTCTCCTCCTCCCCCTGAGCCACCGCAAAACAACCCATTTCCAATTATGCTGGGTCAGTGGAAATCAAGAGGTGGGGATGGCTGGAGATTCTGACAGCATTACAGAGGTGGCGTGCCGCAAAGCTGCTGCCAGTATTCCAAAAATGTCTGAACAGCTCAGATCATCACATAAAAATCCCTGTTTGGTGCAACGTTGTCCAAATGCTGCAGTCTCCCATCAGAATATCCAGATTATTGGTTTGGGCCATCCAGGACTCAATAAGGCAGGAAGAACAATGAGAAATCCAGCCACCGCCCTCAGAATTGAATCTATTTGTGGTTTCCAATACATCCAGGGCTTTATTTTGTGATAGAGTGTTGTAATTTACTTTCTTGCCATGGCCACCTTTTTTGCTCAACCTACCTTGTATACGTCTACAGATCCTGATTTTCTATATTCTCCTAAATTGCTTCTGGGTGTCCACGACAGAAAGTGATCACAAGCTCTCGCCTGTGTTGTCAAGACAGCGAGAACAACAGAAGAAGAAGGGGAAAAAATGGCACGGTTGTAGCAATTTGTTCAAATTACAAAACAGCTGTCAAGGAACCTTGTTGTTCCCAAATAGCCCATATGAAATGGAAAAAGATGCTGCCCATGGCTGCACATCGATTATAGGAGGTACGTAAAAGATTCAGGTAAGTGATTAAAAAGTGCCAAATCCTAATAATGTGAAACACCTATAAGAGAGGCAGGATGTGTCGGCAGGTCTGCTCATGCACAGGGAGAAGATGCGAGCTCCGTTCGTAACGTTCAGCCAATGAACGACCTGCCCCCTACAGGGGCTGGCAAAAGTAGCTTTAGCCCTCGAACTTTCACATTTTACTGCCACAATTAGCAATGCAAGGATTTTTTGTGATAGACCAAATTCGAGTTGTGCATAACTGTGAATTGGAAGGGAAAAAATCTAAATATTTATCCAACAAAAAGGAGAAAAGTGAGATAGTACATCTTTGTATACATTCAGCCCCATCCGTCAACACGGTAAACCCCTCTCTGCGGCAGTTATGATTTGAAGTCCTTTGGAGCATCCATCTTTCTTTACACAACGACTCAAGTGCAGTCAGACTGGATCCAGAGCCTCTTCCAGTCTCACCACAGAACCTTTATTGGATCTGAGCCATTCCTAGGTCCAAACCCTCGTAGCGCTGGCTGTATGTTTAAGGTTGGCTCGCTGGAAGGTGAACTGCTACTCCAGTCTCAAATCTCTTGCAGTGAATAAGTTTCTCTGCAGAATCGCCTTGGAATCAGCTCCCTTTATGCTTCTATCAACAATGACCAGCATCTCTATCCCTGCTGAAGATAAGCTTCCCCGCAGAGTTACCACGGGCCTCTTGGCTGCTACTCAGGTTACTGCTTTCCTCGCCCAGCAGTTTTAGGTGGACATCATGTCTCGGTGGTTTTCTGGTCCCACAATACTCTGTTTTTGTTATGTAATGGAATGAGCAATGATCTCAGACACTTCCCAAGCTCAAGCTTGAATTACAGTTTTATGTCCCAATCTTAGTTTAAAATTCTCCACAGTTTCATCACTAATGGGTTTCCTGTGTTCCTTTTCATGACGCTCTTGGTTCTCTTATGTTCTCTAACAAACCTCTGAGGCCTTCACAGAAAAATGATATGTGCATGGAGATTAAACGGCACAAAGCCGGACCCTATGTACTAATGAGGCTTGCTTCTGAGGGCCGGTGCTGGAACTGAATTGTAATTAGGGTGTCAGAGTATTGGAGTGCTACATGCAAATGCACAAATGCATTTTGTTCTATTTTAACAATGAAGTATTTTGAAAATCATGGGTCGTTTTCATTCTACTTTGTGGCTTTCATTTTTCAGAACCAAATGAAGTGTCCATTTGTAGATGGTGAAAAGCTCAAATGATTTTTTCACATTTGGTTTTCTAAACGACTGTTTCTGTCTCTGGGGATTTTAACAAAAAAGGCTCGTGAGGACATTGTGATGCAGACAGGCTATCTTCACTTTTTTCTAACCTCTCTGTCCTTGTCTCTTTCCTTTCTGCTTCTCTGAACTTTACCCTCCTCTTTGTGTTGTTGTTTTAAATTTGACTCTCTCAGACTCCTGAAATATTTTGTTTGATCATCTTTGTCCAGTAAATTGCAGCTAGAATCCATGAAACATTACAATTCAGCTCAGATTTTTTCTAAACACGAGAAGATTTGATCTTGGGAGAAATTCAGAGATAAATGTAAATTGCCAAAGTTGGAGTTTTATTTGATACTGTCATCTAAATCAGCTGTAACTGGATCCTGGTCATTTTCTTTTCACTTCAGTTCCTCTACTTAATGCCAGTTTTCACACGGTGTCTAATATAGAAGGAGAAATTCTTGATTTATGTTCCAAGCATGTAAAGGGCAACTCAGGAGATATATTGATTTTTAGTTTGGTTCTCCATCTGCGAGAGTGAATCATACAGAAGCAGGGTTGCTGTTAAAGGAAAATGTCAGGACACTCTTCAGCACACAGCAGCAGGAGTGTAACGAAACATGTCTTCATATTAAAAACATCCGGTACAGCGTTGTCAGTTTGGCACACATACACACATGTCCCAAACAAGCACAGCCTTGTTTTAGACCTGAATATATGCAGCACGTCCAGAACAGTGCGCAATGCAACACTCTGTTGCACAACTTCAAAAAGTCACACCAAAGACTCCCAGCTATCACTAAGCTCTGCTATTTTGGATTATTAAGGTTTTCATGCTGCTACATTGGAGAAAAAGCAAGTTCCTAACTTCCGAACCACTGCACTTTTATTGCACTCTGGATTATCTAAATGTGGTAAATTCTGCGGGAGAATTTACCACTGAGCATGGTGCTGCCATTTGAAAATGAGGACATGGTTTTGACAAAGAATTTTGGCTGAGTGCTGTGACAAATGTTGTTTTGAAACTGTAAACCAGTGGTTCCCATCCCTGGTCCTCAAGTACCCCTGCCCTGCATGTTTTAGATGTCTCTGTTGCAGAACACCTGATTCAAATGATGGCTTGACCTTCTCAGCAGCCATCAGGGGATGCAGAAGCCTCTTAGTCACTCATTCATAAAAGTCAGGTGTGTGGCAGCGAGGAGACATGTACAACATGCAGGACAGGCGTATTGAGGACCAGGGTTTGGAACCACTGCTGTAAACCACAAAACCACCGAGAATAAATGATGGAAAACTTACCTGTTGTTGGTATATTTATTTAGTGAAGTAATTTAATAACTGGTACAAAGAGACGTAGCAGTAAGTGGAACTAACATCACATGTGTCTGTAGTAAGAAATGTAAACATGAGGAATGCAAATGAAGACTTTAATGCTGAGGTTGAAAAGCATCAAAATGTATTTGTCTAATAGTGTAGTGGAATCAGAGCAAGTTAACTGGGGCTGTAGACGTGAACATGAAAACTTCAAGGTAACACGAAAGGCCTCGTGTGCAAGAATTCAAGCAGCTACAACAGTGTCGCTGAGTGAAATACTCCGAGGCATAAAGAGATCAGCTAAAAAAAGTGATACTATAAACAACTTAGAAACTAAAAAAATCTGAGAGGCTGAAACATCATTACTGTGTCAAATACAGGGATACATGAAGTGAACAGGTGAAAATATGGGAAACTAATCAAAGTGATAAAAAAGGCCACAGGCTTGTAAAAAGCATTTCTGGACAAAATAAATCATAAATTGAACAGGAAGACAACAGTGGCACTGTAATCAACTTACACTTAAAATACAAAAGACTACAAGTGTATAAAATCCAAGCAGCTACAACAGCATTGCTGTGCAAAACTGAGGCATAAAGTGAAGGCTGGAGCATCAGTCACTGTTTTGGTTCCCCGTATCTGGACCGCAGCTTCAATTTTAAACAGGCGAGCCTCAACATAGTATCACTCTGCAATGCCACACAGACATGGGCACAGTGCACCTGGCCAGAGGAACAGATGATGATCCAGGGTTTGAAGGGAGGTTCACTGAGGCGCTGAGTTCAAAACCTAAGACAGAAAAATGTACAACATTAATACTATGATTACAGTAAATGAATGGTGACTCTAATAATAACAGCAATAACATGAGAAGACAGTAGTCATAATTTACAGCCAACACAGCCTTAATGTTTGACACTACTCACCTGAAGGAAGTTAATGTGATTAGTCTAGAGATAACACTAAGTGAACGTAATTAAATTTACAGTGTGGTCTTAACAAGTCTGACAAAAAAAAAAAACAATCAGAAATCAAAATAGCCTTAATGTTTTAAACAATTCACTAGAATCAACAGACTATTGAACTATTTTGCTTTGCACAGGTGCCTAACAAGTAGCAGGCTTTAAATGTTTGTTGGGAAGCAGGTGTGTGTGCATGTGATACTCACCAATCTTTGTGAGAACGATGGTTTTAGGATGGTTGACCCTGAAAATCTGCAGATCCTGAACTGAAGGTGAGATTCCAGAGATTCATCATTTCTGAACTGCCTGTTTGTGTAGTTGTTCACTCCACAACCAAGGAAGCCAAAGACGTCTGCAAATGCTAGCTCCATTAGATCGCTCATCCTCTCGATATGCTCGTATGGATCAATCCATGTTTTAAGGTAGCGCTGATTTGCTTCTTTTTAAAGTAGGCTTGTTGCGGCACTTTATTTTTTCCACAGGCCCGAGTAATTAACACGATTTTTGCCCCGATCTTCCCTCTCCGACACGCCCCAATTAGCAGGATGGCTCTTGAGATTATCTTAAGAGAGCTTCCTGCCATGTGGTGTGTGATCTAGTCAGCTCCGAAGGACCTCGGGACCGATCCGACCTCAAATCAGAGATATTCAACATGTTGGACTGTCCTGGCACGATACCCTAGCGTATGTGTGGTGTTGCCCGAGGACAAAGGAGCACACAGCCAGTGAAATGTGACGTGTAGCCAATCAGCAAAACCCGGAGGGAAAAAGTACAGCAACTCACCTCCATATCATAGTGCAGCAAGTAGAGTCTCTGTTCACGCTCTCTTCACTCCTTTAACCAACACCTTTTCTTTTTGCTATGTGTTTTCTTTGTTAAGATTCTTCCACAAACTACCGTCATTGTTCTTCCTTGTCAACCGTGTTTGATCCTGAGAGGTTTTGCGAGAGATCTCGTCTGACATCTGAAGGTCAGTGAGTGTCATCTGTTCCCGTGTGCTGTGCTGTTTGACCGGACATCATACGCAACATGAGCAAACCTGTTATATGTACAACTTTTTTAGCGTTATGCGTGGTGTCTCTCAGGTTTTGAAAAATTGACACTTAAATTCTTGTTTTGTGAACCAGGCCACTTTATTAGGTACACCTGTCCAACTGCTCGTTAACACTTAATTTCTAAGCAGCCAATCACATGGGGGCAACTCAGTGCATTTAGGCATGTAGACATGGTCAAGAGAATCTCCTGCAGTTCAAACCGAGCATCAGTATGGGGAAGAAAGGTGATTTGAGTGACTTTGAACGTGGCATGATTGTTGGTGCCAGAAGGGCTGGTCTGAGTATTTCAGAAACTGCTAATCTACTGGGATTTTCACGCACAAACTAGGGTTTACAGAGAATGGTCCGAAAAAGAAAAAACATCCAGTGAGCGGCAGATCTGTGGGCGGAAATGCCTTGTTGATGCCAGAGGTCAGAGGAGAATGGCCAGACTGGTTCGAGCTGATAGAAGGGCAACAGTGACTCAAATAACCACCCGTTACAACCAAGGTGGGCAGAAGAGCATCTCTGAACGCACAGTACATCGAACTTTGAGGCAGATGGGCTACAGCAGCAGAAGACCACATCGGGTGCCACTCCTTTCAGCTAAGAACAGGAAACTGAGGCTACAATTTGCACAAGCTCATCGAAATTGGACAATAGAAGATTGGAAAAACGTTGCCTGGTCTGATGAGTCTCGATTTCTGCTGCGACAGTCGGATGGTAGGGTCAGAATTTGGCGTCTACAACATGAAAGCATGGATCCATCCTGCCTTTTATCAATGGTTCAGGCTGGTGGTGGTGGTGGTGTCATGGTGTGGGGAATATTTTCTTGGCACTCTTTGGGCCCCTTGGTACCAATTGAGCATCGTTGCAACGCCACAGCCTACCTGAGTATTGTTGCTGACCATGTCCATCCCTTTATGACCACAATGTACCCAACGTCTGATGGCTACTTTCAGCAGGATAATGCGCCATGTCATAAAGCTGGAATCATCTCAGACTGGTTTCTTGAACATGACAATGAGTTCGCTGTACTCAAATGGCCTCCACAGTCACCAGATCTCAATCCAATAGAGCATCTTTGGGATGTGGTGGAACGGGAGATTCGCATCATGGATGTGCAGCCGACAAATCTGCGGCAACTGTGTGATGCCATCATGTCAATATGGACCAAACTCCCTGAGGAATGCTTCCAGCACCTTGTTGAATCTATGCCACGAAGAATTGAGGCAGTTCTGCTGGCAAAAGGGGGTCCAACCCGTTACTAGCATGGGGTACCTAATAAAGTGGCCGGTGAGTGTATATAGACAGTTGACCCTTTGTGTGCACTTATGACTTTGTATGAATTGGAGAAAATCCAAAGCAAATTCAAATTGGGGGAAAAAATTCTTTTTTTTTTTTTTTATCCCTGCAGTTGCTTTTTATTTATTACGGCATATAAAAAAATGGCCCGATTAGTCGTTTCATACCCACAGGAGCTGACAGAAATCAAAAGCAAAAAAGTGTGGCTTTATATCCAAAGTTTCCTTTTTTATGATGGTTTGTTGACGGATGTTGGCGACCTTGTAGTTTTCACCTGGCATACCTACAATTTCAGCTATGTAGGCGGCTATTAGGACTTTATAATAAGTTGAAATGCATTCATGTCAAGCTTCAAATTTTTCCCTGGCTTGTAGGTACACAGGTGAAATGTGATAAATGGGTGGAAAAAATGGCAAAAAGCAAAAGTGGAATCTGTTTAAATTCAGCATTCCTTATTAAATTAACTGCGGTCTAAGAGTTGTTTATTAAAAAACAGAACGAGGAACACAAAGAGAGAAAAAGGAGAGTGTGGTTTTGTCAATGTGGCGACACGTTCTTAACGGCCCAGCGCTCCGAGACAATGGCTCGTTTGCTCTCCTCAAGAGTCCTGAGTTTTCGCCAGTCACTTTTATCACTATTTTGCAGCTTGGGTAGCTCCATTCTGGAGAAACAGAAGCGATGCATTTTGAAACTTGTAATATCAATAATGCATCCGGTTAGGTATCTACACCTTCACAGCAAAAATGTTTCAGGTGTCGTCTCAGAGACACGATAAGACGAAACAAGTCAGAGCCGGATGCTGCTGTGCGGATTCTTTGTGCGTGCAACCAGACAGCCGACCGGCACGGACTGGACTTACAATACTCAGGCTTTTTTTTTTTTTTTTTTTAAGGAAAGAACAGAACATACCCTGCTGTCTGAGGAAGCTTCAGTCCGTCTGTGTCCACATACATATTTCTTTTTTTTCTTTCATTTTATTTTTTTATGTGTCTGTAGGGGAAAGACTTTTTTTTTTTTTTCTCTGCACGGATCTTTCGAGGAAGCGGCATCAGAGTCCCTGAAATAAAGAAAGTGAATACGCTGGAAAGAAAATAGGCTAACCCTGTGCTGAGGATTACACTGGAGCCTCAGAGGTGATAGTAGAAAGCAACACCGCATATCAAATCTGTCCCTTCAGTCTCGCTTTACTACAAACAGCAGCAGAGCTCCAGGTTACTCCTGCCTACAGAAATAACTTAGCCTATCTCTACAACTTCTAATCTCAAGGCAAAACCCTCTCTCAGTATGAGAAACACCAACCTTGCATTTTTATGCACTGTTATAAACTGTTTTTATTTTACATTGATCTGCTGCTATTGTGTTGCTCTCAATAGCACATTCACAACAATCTAAAGACAACACCGCTTCTCTCCTGAAAACCTACAAAGCAGCTTTTTAGCGCTGCCAGTGCTGCTGTAGTGCAAAGCGTACTCCATCGCAGCATTATTTGGCAACAGTGAAAGATTTTTCTGGTTTTACCTTTTTGATCACTGCGCTCTGAGCCTTAATGTTGCCTCCAGCTCTGATGTTAAAACACTGCTTTATTAGTCTTTGAAATATACATTGAGTGTTTGATCATTATTATCCACCCTGCATGATAATTGTAGCTTTGTGGAATGTCAAGTCCACCATGAAAATAAAACTGGAAAGAGATCTGAAATGTTTTGTCTATAAATGATTAAAAAGGTGAGTTGGTTGCCGCACCGCAATGAATGCTAAACAACTAGTAGATTGTAATTGTTGCAGTTTCTGTAAGAAAGATCACCTGCATTGTTGGGTTTGGTGTCTCTCATTTTCCACTTGGCAATACTCCATAGATCCTGTATGGCAGTGGACCCCAACCCCAGAGCCACGGCCCAGTACCAGTCCACAGGTCATTTGGTACCGGGGCACACAGAAAGAATAAATCATTTTCATTAGTTTTGTTGTATTTTGAAAAAATTGCTCTAATTTCCAAATTAAATGCTAACTTTACTTTCATCTGAAAAGAGCAATTTGGCCCACTTCTTTTTTTTTTCCTTAGCAAAGGTAAGACACTTCTGACAATGTCTATGGTTCAGAAGTGGACTGAAATAATAAAGATGACATTTAGAGCCCATGTGTAGGATGCCACAGTGCTTACTGGCTCTTGATGTGCTGACTCCAGCCTCAGTCCACTCCTTATCAAGCTCTCTCAAATTCTTGAATGGATCTATCTTGACAATCCTCTCAAATATGTGTTTATCCCTGTTGCTGGTGCGCCTCCAATTTTTAATTCCCCTCAACTTCGCAGAACTGCCTCACCCTTTGAATTTTTTTACTTTGCATTTATGGCTGATTTGAAAGACATGAGACACAAATGTCACAGATATTTGTAAGAAATATATTAGCCTGTGTACCGTCAGCACGTGAAGTACCAAGCCCAACTGCCTGCAACAGTTAGTGTGTGTGAAGCATCCCCGTAAGATGTGAGGAAGAGCTCCTCGCTACCTCACCCCACCCATCTCCCGTGTATTTGAACAGGTAACGTGCAAGTTCAGTGATTCTGACCATAAAAATGTTGCACTCACTGGAAACAAATGTATAGAACAGTTAAGTGGACAAATTATTTTTTCGCTTATCATTGTTAGTATGCAACCTGTCATGGTGATGGGTGAGGCACTGGCTCACCTGCCTTCCCTGACTCCATGTCACTGCTCCTTCCACCTGTGCTTTGCCCCACCAATGGCGTTTGGCAAAATACAAATAAGACATCTAATGGCTTTCTTTAAACAGTGACTACAATGAGTACATCCCCTTATAGTTGTCCTGTCTGCAGATTTTCTGTTGTGGATTTTGGTTATCCTTCTTATTTCCCTCCCTGTTATTACGGGGTACGGATGGGTGTAAACAGCATGCTGTTCCTATATGCTAATGTTGAGCAAATGTGCTGCATCAACAAAATACCAGGACCTCTGACTGAATGGGTGCGTTAATGAGAAACCCATCGGAAATAAATTCTTTAGAACCTAGCAGAGGTTAAAAGGCAATTTTACAAGTTTGGATCATTTACCATTTGCGTAAAAGCCTGTGGTGAAATTTGCATTAACTTTATGAACAATGTGATAGGAATTATTAATCAAAGGTAAGAGGAATTAATTGCTAGACCTTTTAGTAGAAGGTCAGACTATTTATTTTTAATTCCTGCCCCGACGTTTTGGCTGCAGAGCCAATGCACATGCTAAATGTTAAATTTTCCCCCTGAAAATTGAGAAATTCTGGTCTAAAGCCTCATTTGTGCAGGCATCATGGCAAGGTGAATGTGCCTACGTTACAAATAAAAAAAAAATACGCTATGTTAATTTTCCTTATTTAAAGATCAAACTGAATTCTTAAAAACAACCTATGAGAAATGATCATATATTTACAACTAAGTTTAATGGCTTTTGTTGGACTAGCCTGGTCTCTTCTCAGTTTTTAAACACAGCATTGTTTCCCCAACCATCAATTTCCTGGCTGCAGCTGCCAATCTTGAATCGACTTCCCAATCAAGCTGCGGTAGAGAAAATGAGGAATATCTTTGTAAATGGGAACGTATGTAACGGTAGACATATCAAAGGACTGCTTGAGACTTGGCAAAAAAAAATGGGAGCGGCTAAAAGTAGAAGAAAGGGTAAAAACAGGTAAGCGAGTCGACAACACGTTATCTAAGAGTGCCATTTGCATCCTTCAACCAGAATCCATTCTATCCCTGATAGTAGTTACATACCGTGATAAGGATGCCAGACGTCTCATAATAATAATAAAAATATTTTTATGCTGTGGATTTAACTGACTCAGAGATTCCTGAGCAGCGGTGGCATTTATGAGGGTCACCCGTAAAAGAAAAGGAACATCGGAGATGGTGGACGAAAAAAAATAAAAATCATTACTCTCCTGTTTTATGCCTGCTTATCATGCTTCAACAGCTCTCCGCCTTACAAAGAAAGCAAAAAAAGAAACACTTTCAGACAGGAGGAGAAGAAAACTCTTGCATTTTTATGCACATCAGGTGTTGGGGCTGCAACTCAAATTTTCATCTCATCATTTCCTTCTGCTAATGTAAATGACTCTGTGTCAAACCAAAAGGCAAGGGGCTGCCTGCAGAGGAACAGACGTCTGAGAGTGGAGTCAAGGCTGATGAGAAGGCACGGCGGTAAAGTGTGACCGTCGAGGTCCAACAATGAACTGTACTTTGGGTGAAGTATTCATACCTTTTGAACTGTTACACCTTTTGTCACAGTACAGCAACATTACTGTATTTTATTGGCACTTAAGATCATTCATTCATCTAAAACACCTCGAGCTCAGTCACACTGGATGGCTATTATCTGTGAACTTCAATTTTTAAATGTTACCACAGATTCTTAAATGGATTTTTGTGCGAGCCTTTGTTTACATGTTGATCTATACGACTCCGCTGTTTCTCTGGCTGTATGTTCAGAGTTATTGTTCTGATGGATGTTGAACCTCCGCCCCACTCTTAAGTCATTGGCTTAATACTGCCACCACAATGTTTCAGCTGTGTTCACACAGTGAGATGTAGTTTTAGATTCCCCACTCACAAAGCTTTTTGCATGCACATAGGCCCAAAGATTTATTTTTCGCCTCATTTAACCAGAGCATCTTCTTCTACGTGTTTGATATATCTCCTAATTGGCTTGTAGTGAACTGAAACAGGCTTTTACTCAGCAGTGACTGCACAGAACTCTCTCTATTGTTGGATGCCGGATTGAACAGAGCTCTGCGAGGCGTTTAAACTCTGGGATGTTGTTCTAAAACGTAACCCTGCTTTAAATCTCCCCACAATGTTCTGCTGGCCCTACTGGGTTTGGTCTTCATAATGCTGATTGGTCACTAATGTTCTCTAACGCAGTGTTTCCCAACCGTGGCCCTCAAAGCACACTGGCCTGCATGTTTTAAATCAGGGGTCTCCAATTCTGGTCCTCGGGGTCCAGTGTCCTAGACCTTTTTAGATCTGTCCTAGGTCCAACGCCCCTGAATCAAATGGCTGAATTACCTCCTCAGTATGAAGTCAAGCTCTCCAGAATCCTTCTAATGACCTGATTCCTTCCCATCACATAAAGGGTGATGAGGTTTGTGGCTGTAACATGACAGTGAACTACATGATATATGCATTTTTTTTTCTACACAAGACTATGCCACATGGTTTGTATATATAGACCAGGCATGTCCAGCTCAAGTCCTCAAGGGCTGGTCTCCTGTCTGTTTCAGATCTACTGGTAATGCCTATTTGCACATTCTAGTTTATCAGAGAATGTCTGGCTGGACACCCACCCATGTAAAATGAAGGCTTAAACATATTGCACAGTTTTTACTGCAGGAAGAGTGCATCATCTAGGGTGACTAATTTGTGCAAAAACACAGTAATGTTATTGTTCACAAAAGGACTGCTCTCGGACATTTTGGACTAAGATTAGACTAGATTCAACTTTATTGCCATTACACAGGTACAGGTACAAGGCAACGAAATGCAGTTTAGGTCTAACCAGAAGTGCAATAGCAGGTGGATATTACTGTGAATAGAGTTTTACAAATATGTACAGTAGCATAATATACAGATGATTATTATAACAGAGTTTACATGTACTATGAATATATGTACAGGTGGCTATTACTAGAGGCAGAAATGTGAGCATGATATACAGGTAGCTATTACTATAAAATGAATAATTAGAGTTTGGACAGCAGCTATTTAAATTAAAGTGCAGTGGAAGGTAATTGCATATTACAGTTAAAGTACGGTATTGCAAATGTATATGCGAACAATTGTGAATAAACAGTCAGCAGTGCAAATCAATATACAGTCATGATGAGTAGTGCAAGATGCATGTAAACAGTCGTATCAGACCCTAAAGACTGGTTGCATGCTTTAAGCTTTTCAGGACGCGTTGTTAGTCAGTGCAATCAACTGATTAAAAATAAAGACTGTGTGGAAATATTATGTCTTGTGGTGTCTGCGTATTATATCTGTGTGTATCCTGAGCTGGTGTCTGTCTCAAAAAGATTTCACTATGGTGACACATGCTGACAATAAAGATTCTTGATTCTAAAACATGTAGGACAAAGGCCCCTTGAGGACTGACATTGGACACCGCTGCTCTAGTAATTATGAATTAATGCTTCAAATCTTGCAAACCCACCCCTATCATTCTGAGGCAATCCTATTCCCTATTTAGTGGAAAATTAAAAACAGTAAAAGTGCTAAAGCACTTCTCCTATTCCTCTTCTCTGAGACAGGTACAAGCTTTGTTTTTGCCTCCAGCTTTTCCATATCTGATAATCCTCGGGGGCTGCTGAGCACGAAACAACTAAGGAACTGATAGAAGTTATGGTATACTGCCATGCTTGCAGTCTGCAGTGCCCGACACTGCAGCTGTGCGAGAACAGCAGTGTGGTTTCACTGAAATGCAAAACCAGACGCTGTTATACCATCCCAAACCCAAACACTGAACCTTGATGGAGTCGGTCCTCGCTCGTTACAGTCTGCTAGGGAGAATGTCATATCCAGCATTACATATCAGTCATGTTTCCTTCTCCGTTCTCATTATCCGAGTGCCGGGATTGATGCCTAACACACCAGGAAGCCCTTTCCCCTGTTAGTTTCTGTTGTGCTCAGTGACTCGGTTTGAGCATTTAAGTGAAACGATGGCTTAGCCACAGGTTCCCCTTTCCGTTGGATAGCAGCCACCGCTGGGACACTCACAGATCATTTAGCTCAAGGCGAGGTCACCTCCACTCTACCTACGTGGGGCTTTAATCTGACTTCACTGGGAGAATGATAGCTTTCACTTCACCTTTGCTGTCTAAATCTTTATTTCCAGAATAATCATGGGAGAGAGTTTTTTTTTTTTTTTTGATGACACATCAAAGCACAAGGTTTTATTTAAATAATTTATTAATCAGATTCAGAACCTGATAAGGCACCAGAAGGTCTCCCGGGTATGCTTGATGAGTTGTGCCAACTCATCGGATTGTGATTATTGAAACTTTAATTGTCTTTATCAACAATAATCAACACATGCTCGAGGTACAGAGTGTTTGACAATAATTAAATTAGGGTGCAAAAGAAACGAGATGAGACATCAACAGTAACATAATACAATCTTCTATAGAGGGATAACTGCATTTTCCTGCGGTTGTCCAGTCAGGTTATGAGTTGGTACTATCTTCCCTCCAGTAGATAATTCCTTTAACAACCTCAGCTGGGATAAAGAAAAGGACAAGTGGACTATGGATGGGTGTTTCCATTGTAATAGTGCTGTACATGTGGAACAAACGCCAATATATTTTAACTCGCCCCTCAATCGAGATTTGCTCCTAGTTAGTATGCTGTGATTTAACAGAATACCTTAAAATTCAATATAATGTCATGAATCCGTTTTATAGGAAAAGGTTTGCCATGAAACTGTCATGTTTAGTAACTCAGCACTGAGCACAAAAGTGGACTACAAAGTGATCTTTAAAATATTTATCAGGCAGCTGCTGGCCATCCGAATTGCAGCTGCCTGAGTCCTGACAACCATCTACTCTTAGTCTATGAAGAACTACGTGGTTTTGAGCTGGAATCTACTTCTGAGTTGATTGCCAAGTATAAACAATCTGGACCACATCATCCAGATATTCAGCCAAACACAGGGTTAGGTTTTAAAAAGTTTATTGAAGGGGATGAGTAGCGGCAGGTGAGGCAGACAAGCAGAACTAGACTGACCAAACCAGTGAAGAAGGCAGTGGCTGACCAGAACAGGCGATGTGGACCAAGGAACCACCAGAACGGGCAGAGCGAGCGGCTGGAACTCACAGGTAAACAGGGGGACTTGTGCAGCATACAGACACAGGCAACTTTCATCAGTGAGGGGAAGCAGGAGAGTCCAGCTGGCTGAGCACAGGGACTGGTAGAGGCAGAACACATCACACAAGACAAGACAATCTGGTAGGGCTGAGTTGGCTGAGGCAGGTATATGTAGACAGGGGAACAGGTGAGCAGAGTTGGCAGTAATTACTGGCAGCAGGTGGAGCTGATCTGGGCTGATTGGGTGATGACAGATGGCTGTTGGCTGAGGGGAATGGAAACTAATTAGTCCAGAAAAGTCCAAAACAAAGCAAACAAAAACCTAAATCATGACACCCCTGAGGTCTTCAGAGGCCTGTTTACTCAATGTTCCTTGGATGAGAACTAAAATATGGGAAGCAGCAACTAGGTTATATACTAGTTGGAACCAATTCCCTAAAACCTTGTGATTTGCAAAAACGTTTGGCTCTTTTAAATCCAGACTGTATTATTGTTCACTTCAGCTTATGATCAAAGACAATGACAACAATGTCATTGTTTTCATGGTCTGTGTTCTGCATGCTCAAAGGACTGAGCTTCCAGTGTGATATGACTATATAGACTCACGTAGATCACCGGTCGTCCTTCATTCTTGGCCTGTGCATGCACAAGAATGATCAATCAGTTCTTGAAGCAGATTTAGTGCTTCAAGCACTGATAACAAAATAAGATTACAAAGTAAAATATTTTTAAGTACATAGTGTTCTCAGAAAACCAACAATGTTATTGTGAATGAGTGTGGTTTATTGTTCTTTCAGAACAAAGCTTGCAGAGAGAACCATACATGTGAGTTCTCTCCATGTATTCCTGCTTCATACCATGGTTTAAAAACATGACTGTTGTGTTTATGAATCTACCTTAACTCTGAAAATGCCTTAGGTATATTTGTGTCTGTGTTTGTTTTGTGTCTCTTCATTGCTGCGTGATGAACTGGAGACTTGTGTATGGTGTACCCCACCTCTTGCACAATGATCTCGGGGGTTGCATGGATGCGCAGGTATAGACAGAGGATGAATGGATTTGGAGTTGACATTTTGTGTATCATACTGACAGAAGTGGTCTTACCGACATGCATTTAAGTACACGGGCTGTAGCTTTACTAAAAAAAGTGCACTATTCTATTGAAGTTTTTATTCAGAGCCATATTCAGTCAGAAGCAACTTTGTCAAAAACTGGCAGTTGTCAAGTTTACAAGAACCAGGTAAGATGAACTCTCATCTCAAGGAGATATCATTGTCTGCAAAAATATCAAGACAGTGTCTGTACTGTCTGAATAAACCATGGCTGATTTTAAATTGCTGGGCAGTTTTTTTATCTTCTTTCTGGCATAGAAAGGGACAGCTACACTAAATGAATCTCAAGGCATGGAACAGCCTCCGGCAAACAAGTTGAGCTCTAAGTATCAGAGCCAAACAAGTAACAGTGCTGACATCGGCACCCAATAAGCCAAACTCAGGTTAGCCTTAAAACTGCTCTCTATGACTAGGTTTAGAGGCCTGAGGGGAGGACTCACAATTGACATGCTAATAACCTCTGCATCAATGAACACTTCTTTTTTTTTAAATAATTATGCTGGCATTCTCTTGGGTCAGCACAATTCGCATGCGCTCCTGCCAGTCAGCACCCCGAGCAATTGTGAAGCTTCAACACTGTGGTGAGCATACTCAAGCAGGCTTTTATGGATTTTTCCAAAGATATGAAACTGCTTTAATTGCATGTTGACCTTTTTTTGAAGAAATGATGAAATCCATGGTAACTAAAGGCTACTTAATCATGTCCACAACATGTAGCGCAATTTCTCTAGTGAAAAGTATTTTAGAAGTTAACGAGGTGGGTATATGTAAGACTGAAAACTTTTATGGAGCAATGATAATGAAACAGTGGGGTGAGCCATCAATGCTCAGTTACAGTTTTGTGGAAGTTGTAAAGGTAATTTGGCTGAAGATGTCTTTATTATAACATTGTCTTACCAAGTTCTTGCATGCAGATAGGCTTAAACTAGTATGAGCACAATTAGCAGAACAATGCTACCCAGTCAAACATGCTTGTTTAGCTTCTAAAGCTATCAAGTTAGGCCACAACGGACACCATTTACACAAGTATACAGACTTTTATTTCAAGTCTTGTTGTATTTCGGACTATAATGATTCCCAGATTCATGTTCTTCATTATTCTCCCTCCCATTTCTGTGCAGTCCAATTCTGGTACTTCCTGTAAAATTTCAGTCTGTCCATCTTTTCTTAGAGAGGTTGCTACTTTGTCACAAATTCCTCTGTGCATACACAAAAGCTCACTCTTGCCTACTGCTATTTCTGAGCAAGCCGATCCCTTAGTTCAATAATCCATCTTTCAGGAACAAAAACCGTCCAAAAACGGATTTCATGAGCAGCTGAGAAGTTTCATTATTCTTATTTTCCAGTGCTTCTATTCTGCTGTTCATAGTAGAACGTGTACAAACTACCAAATTTGTGCTTCACATTAGCCCAAAGTTAAAGTACTTTTCACCTATGGTGAATGCTCTGCATCTGAGCCTAAAAGAAGTATGAATAGAGGCCTGTGTATGACAACAAGATCCAAGCAGGTCACTGTTAAGGACACATTAAGGCTTTTAGGATGTTGTCTTTGCTCCTGCTGAAATTTCTTGGGAACCCTCCAGCTTCACAGCAACTGAGCCTTTCCCCTGAAGTTTCTAATGAAGCCTTTGAAGCCTTTTTGAAGCAGAACGATGATTACAGCACATGTTTTTCCTGGAGTTTGGTTGGCAAAAAAGAGTGGTTTCAAACATCACTTCCTTTTAAAGCAACCCCTTTGCTCTCCTAATTCATCAGAATGACAGAGGGATATTAGCTGCCTTGTCCTTGTTAACACTTAGTCCTGACGTGACAATAAGGTCCCTGAAATGAAGCCAGCCAGCCATTATGTAGCAGTGCCAAAGCACAGAACAGATGAGTTTTTGATTGAAATATTTTTAGCAACGTAGCAATTATCTACATTTCATCTGATCAGTATTTTATAGGAACCTAGATTTAATGCAATTCTGTCAAACCTTTAGCTGTGACTGCTCTGTGCAGTGGTGTTCTTTACTTTGTGTGTTACAGTGCTGATGCTCTGTCACCATGGAACTCATAGATGAAGACAACCTCTGACCTCAACAAGTGCTCAGATAAATGTGACATCTGAATATAAACAAAATGCTGAGATCATCTGATTAGAAACATACCACAAAACGGCAAAAAGCTGGATGAAACGTCAGAGTACAATTTGCAGCTTATCGCTGATCAATTTGACAATGAAAAGAGATGGAAATATAAATATTTATATTCCACAATTACTTTAAGTATTGACTTCACTTCTTATGAATTAAAGCGAACTTAAGAGCTTCAGGTGTAAATCAAAGCAATCAACCAAAGAAATGTCTTCAACGTTCAACAAAATGAAATCAAATTTACTCCTGTTCAAAATGTGTATGATATAAAATGTATCTGCCCCTTAACTCCAACAATTACAAGTAGTGGAGTTCCACAGGTATATTATCCTGGCCAGGCAGACTGACTCTTGCTGTATACAGGGCGGATCAGTCTGGAAAAGAGTTTGTAGAGCCTGATTTCAAAGGTGCGACTAACAGAGTCAATGTCAATATCAGAAAACTACAGATGTGTACTAAAACAACTTCAAGAGATGCACTGTGTTTTTGTAATTTGTAGTCCGTAAAACATATCATGCTATCGAGAAAAATTTCCAATGAACAGTTTTTGCTGCTTTGTCTAAAAAATTCTGAGGATACATGGTGTACTCACATGTACTTCCTTAATTTTCCAAGGCACCAAGCAACAAAAATATGCATCTTGACTGTTGTTGGTTACAGAAAAAGCGCTACAGTATTATGGGTAATTCTGGCACTGAGAGTGACGCATTG
Organism: Fundulus heteroclitus; assembly: GCF_011125445.2. NCBI lineage: Eukaryota > Metazoa > Chordata > Actinopteri > Cyprinodontiformes > Fundulidae > Fundulus > Fundulus heteroclitus. The sequence continues at coordinate 34,792,322 of NC_046381.1, read as the reverse complement.
TTAAGTCCAGCTTCCGTGTTCTGATTGGCCCGATCTGTTTTTGACCGGAGAGTATGGACCATTACCACACTGGCCAGGCTACAGGTTTGTATAACTTCCACCTTACTATTTACTATCTACAACATTGACTCCACCTACCCTAATTTCAAATTATTTTTATTAGCGAACTTCAACATTAGAAAGGACAGCATTCAATTGACCCTTGCAAATATTTCTGTCATTAACCTAAATTCCTTCAGGCTGGCAAACACCCCACAAACAGGAAAAAACATTGTCTTTGATCCACCACCTATAACTATGCAAAAGTACATCCACTCTTACAGATTTTCTTCAATTTATGCTTTTTGTGACTCCTCAGTAATGTTTTATTTCAAACAAATGTGTATATTATTGAGACAAAAACAATCTAAATAATTGTGAAATGCATTTTCAAAAGCTGTTAATAACCTTACTGTACTTGAAAAAATAATGACCTGATTAACTAAACCTGATTAACTAAACCTAATTAACCACTGTTTTTGGAAAATTTTGTTTGTTTTCACTAACCACAACCAGGCCTGATTATTGCCAAAAAGATACACATCACACCCCTGTCATGGTTTGGAGTATGAGTGAGCTGGGTGTGCCATTGTTTACCTCTGCTTCCCAGTGACAGGTTCAGAGTGGTGGGCATGCCTAAGGCAGTTTCTCTCACACCTGAGACCAATCTCCTCATCCCATGCCCAGGTTCATAAGGATGCTGTGTAACAACCAATTCAATTCAATTCAATTCAATTTTATTTATATAGCGCCAAATCATGAAACATGTCATCTCAAGGCACTTTACAAAGTCAAGTTCAATCATATTATACAGATTGGGTCAGATTATACAGATTGGTCAAAAATGTCCTATATAAGGAAACCAGTTGATTGCATCAAAGTCCCGACAAGCAGCAGTCACTCCTGGGGAACCGTAGAGCCACAGGGAGAGTCGTCTGCATTGTACATGGCTTTGCTGCAATCCCTCATACTGAGCAAGCATGAAGCGACAGTGGGAAGAAAAACCACCCATTAACGGGAAGGAAAAACCTCCGGCAGAACCGGGCTCAGTATGAACGGTCATCTGCCTCGACCGACTGGGGTTACAGAAGACAGAACAGAGACACAACAAGACAGACAAACAAGCACAGAAGCACACATTGATCTAGTAATCTGTTCTACATTAGATGGTAGTAGCGGGTGAGCCGTCTTCTCTGGATGATGTCACAGTTAACAGAACGCCAGACCAGGTGTACCTACTATGAAGAAAAAGAGAGAGAGCAAAAAGTTAAAAGCTGAAATGACGACAGTCATTTCAATGTAATACAATGCAAAACTGGAGGTCTGATGGGCAAACAGTCAGACTCTGAGTTTCCTTCCAGTTATTTTATGTATTTCAGTTCTGTGTTTCCTCCTGTCAGCCCTGGAGATCCTCTTACCCAATATGTGTCCTGAATCCTCAAGCCCAAATATTTCTAGTCAAAGCACACCTCGTCCCCCATCCTCCAGGGTCCTCTTACTCAGCTCCCCATAACTCCCTGGAAGAACCTCAACCACAGGTTGTCACCAGCAGCTTCTTCAGACCATGAATTGCTCTGTCTACCTGCTCTCCAACTAATCACCTGTCAGCAAGCCCTGGCACAACAGCATTCTCCTCAGGATCAACCACAGTACTAACCTCCTAACATCTGCAAATCTGTAAGCCAGGTTTGCTCTCGTTCTCAGACCTCCATTATTCCTGTTACGCTGCCAACGTCTCTCCCTCTCCTTCGCTTTGACGAACTGACATTGCCCAGAACATGTCTTAAAAATTTTAATGAATGTTAAAACATTATGGTCTCTGGGTGGTTTCTGCATGTGGGTCATGAAAACCTCAAACATGACATCCCCAAACTAGTGTAATTGATGTGAGGCCAATTGTGAGATTGCTCACGCGGAAATGTCCCCACAATGCCGAGCTCACCCCGATAAACAAAGACATTGCTAATGGCAGTGATAGTGAGGCTAACAATGTGAAAAGAGGCATTTTTTGCCTTTATCTACCAACATTAAGGGGGGGAAAAAAACGAGGGAAAAAAACTCCCAAGGGTTTTTTGTGTCCCTTTGACAAAAAACGTATGCAATCATAAGTTGCAACATGCAGATATCCAAAACACATAAAAGCCCTCAAAACTATAGCGTCAAGCATTACCCTTTAAAGGTGGAATCGCGATTTTTCCGGAAATGTAAATAAGATGCTCCAGTACCTTTTAGAATACCTGTGCACGCACAAGATCATCTTACCTGCTCTGCAGCTCTTCAGAGGGATCCTGTGAAGAAATCTCCCAAATACGCTCTGGTCTTATTTCTGTCTTCTTAGGAAGTCCTCTTCTCTCATAGACTCGTAAGACGGTTTGCTTCTTGTGACTCTCCGCCATGTTATATAAATATATGGTAAGAGTAGGGGAGCTACAATGAACGGCTATCACCGAAGCTGTCTGGATACATAAACAATAGAAGTGTGATTGCGCAGCCCACTAGCGGAAACTAGCAAGGAATGTGTACGCCCATAGTGCGTCACAATGATTGGCATGTGGGGCAACCAATAGATAAGATGATACCCCCAGTATTCAAGAGGTAGAGGGGGGAGTGGGCAGGACCAATCCTCTGACCAATCCCTGCCATTCAGACCAAATTGCAGTTGCTGCCACCGATGGCTGCATAACTAGAGATTCAGGTACTTAGCTGCTGTAGGAACTTATCCACTTGCTGGATTTAATGGAAACATTGACTATTTTCGTTTCTTTCCTGATTATTAGCTCTGGTTGAGAAAATAAAAGTTTATTTTTCTACTGTGACACACCTACAAACCCCATGATGGAGAAAAGCAATAGACACTGAAAAAGGTATTCATCCCCACATTAGTGTTGTCTGAACTGAGTTACTGGATTAAAATTGTAAAACCGTATTTTTTTTTTTTTCAACTTGCGGTTAGGTTAAAATTTTTTTTGAAGTATTTCATTACATTCGCATGATTTATGTAGGTTTCAAATTTAAATCATAAAAGACTTAAGAGTCTTAAAGCCATACTAAGTCATTTTCGAGTGACACTCCCCCTACAGGACCTTTTGAAAATAGCGTTGTCGATGCCCTCCGCATGCCCCACACCCCACAGGTAGAGCAGACTGTCACTCTCAAAGCAGCTAGAGAGATGGAGAGCGAGAGAGATGTGTGTATGCGGACGGATAGTGGCCAGAGTCACCGGCTCGCTGTCTGTAGAACAGCAGGAGCTGGTCTATTCATAGCTCTTGAACTAGTGGCTTAGTTTGTTGGCCAAATAAGAGACTTCATTGTCAAAAACCAGCCCTATAAATCGCAACCTTTGACTCACAAAATTTACAAGACATCGCTTATAATAGGCAGACTTGGTAACAATGTTATTGATGCCAATGGCCTTACATTGGGCTGCCGTAAAGCTGTTCGTCTTACAGCAAGAACGAGGGCAGAACTGCAAGAATGCCTCCGGGTCGGCACACAGAATGTTGCAAGTGAGGTTTTTCGGCCAGAGACAATAGGGAGACATGACAGACCCCTCAATTGTCTCATAAACACTTTTTACCACCACAGGGACTTAGAAGAGGGTATATTACGGTAGAAATGTTACTTAGTGTAGCTTTGAAATTAACTTGCCCAAACTGACAGATACCATGGACAGGATTCGTTGTTGACAATTTTGTGATTGTCTGTGCTGTTTTTGTCTATGTAAGGTTTCTAGCTATATAGGTTTAAAGATCGTTTGATCTTTGTGAGCAGGACTGTTGGTCCTGCTCACACGGACATTTAGAAAACATCTCTGTCTCCAAAAAGCTGAAGAACAAAGTAAACGCTGAGCTGTTTTGTTTATATGGGAACAAATTTAGGCCTTAAATATAATGTGGTCATAACAGGAGGCCTTTCGTTTAAATACATCTAATTTCCACAGCTTATCGTTTCGTAAAAAAAATAAAGTGGCTTACTACACTAAGTTCTTATTTTTTGCGAAATATTTAAGTCATCTAAAAATTAATGACCATTTAATATTAAAGAAGTTAATCTGGAATCAGAGTATTTGCTTTGGAAAGTGGTTCACCGCTGTGTAAAGTTCATGCAATTTGTAGTTAATGGGCCCAAACACCCAAAACCACTGGTGCGGTGTTTTAAATCAACCAGGCTGACCCACTACTACATGTATACAGCATATCATTAAGATTTGTTGACATTCATATCAGACCATTGCTGAACAGATTTTAATGCCTCGGGAATGTAATGAAACGTGAATGAGTTAGGACTCAGGCTGAAACACCTGGCTGCAAATTTGGGGTAAAGAAGAATGAAATGAGAAAAGAAATCACCTTTTTAAGTGAAGTAATGGTAAAAAAAGAAAATGAAACTTTTAAAAATGGCTTGTGATGAACCACAGTGCGCCCGCCAGGGGAGGAACGGGCCAATTGTCTCGGGCCTACGAAAGAGGGGGGCCCAGAACTGACCATTAAATCATAGGCAGGAATAAGTGTTTTTTTGTTGTTCAAAAACATGTAATATTTGAGTTAATAAAACCTTTATTGTCAGGATCCCCAGGGGTTTGATTATTTATTGTAGCTTCCTGGGGATCCTGCAGCCTGTTTATGTTTTGCACCTTAGTATTGTTGGTAACACTTAATTTGAAGGGGTGTGCAATAACATGACGCCTGTCATGAACATGAAGGAGTCTTTATGAATGTTTGTGACGGTTGTCATTAAGTGTCATTTGGTAAATTGTGACACTTTTAATGCGAAGTTGACATTATTTAAAATGTCTTTATGACAACTTGACATTAACCAAGAAATCATATTCCGACATATATATTTCATAATTATAAACCTTTAAAAAGTTATTTAGATGGATGTTTGTTTTGTGTGTTTTGAACAGATAGCAGTGGGTTTGAGGAAGAAAAAAACCCAAGCGTTGTGCAAAACGAATAACAAAGTGCATCTCTTGTCGATTGGTTTCGTTAAGGTATTTATAAGCATTTATCAGGTGTAATAACATTTAATGACATCTTTATGACAAGTCTAAATTGTTGTATTGTAACTAAAGACAAGGAAGATATTGCTCTAACAATAACTGTTAAAGCATTTGTTGGTATAATGACAACTAGTCCTACTTGTTCAACTTTACTTGATGTAAGGAAAACCCAATGAGAATGGTCTCATCACAGCCAACAATAAGACCAATCACATTTGACAGTGTAATGTAATGTTAAAACATACATCTAAAATACTTTTTTAAGACTTAGAAATAGAACCACCTTCCTAAATTTGCAACCTCCAAGTTCTTGCCTACACTTTGGTCCACAAAAATAAAAATCAAACTTTATAGGCCTTTCCATATCTTTATATAGGCTATCTGGTATGCTTTTTTAATGCATGAAACTTAAATAAATCATGGTAATAGGATTACCATTCTGTTCATAGTACAGAAATGTTGAAATAACCTGAATCGTTTTACAAAATGAAATTACTCAATAAATAAATAAATTGGCAAGGGGTTAAACCCCCCAATGGTAGACCCAAAGATGCTCTTTGCCCACCACAGGTAACTGTTACAGTGCAGATGGAGCGGCTTTTGGCCTTGTTGGAGAGTCTGAGATGAATAGATCAGCGACAGATCACCCACTTAATTACAACGATTTTCTGGAAAAAATTGAATAAATCAAACTGAAGGAAAAGATGAAAACATTAAACAGTTTTTTCCTTATCCACTAATAACAAAACAAGGTAATGAAATGTAACTTCATTATTTTTAGATTTGCTTTAAGTTTGTGTTAAATATTCTGGATTTCATTGTGACAATAATTTTGAGACATTAAAGCTAAATGAGTATTGCCCTTTATGATCTGAATATTTGGCCCATTTCACCGCATAATTCTGAAGTAAGTAATCATTAAAAGTATTGAATAACGTCGTTAACAATGAACCATTTGCTGAGATCACTGTATAGGAGATGAAGCGTAGTTGTTAAAGAGAACAGTCACAAAACTAAGTTTCTACACTTCTATAACTTAAGTTTGATGTTTTTGAATTTCTGTGTTGGTGTCAGTCTGATGTAGAAGGTCCCATTACGTCAGGTGGAAAAGTCCCATATTTTTGGTGCACATGTTGGGGTGGTCTGTGCTTGGCTCTGTTTCAACAGCAGAAAGGTAATCTTAGTTTTCTGGTATAAGGCTTCAAAGTGATAAAGCAAATTACTGTTCCATATTTGCACTATTCATGTTGTCTAACACATACATTTTCTATACATATAAAATGTCTCTTTTGGTTTTCTGCTACATTCCTGACAAATGACAATTTTTTTATGTTTCTCTTTTGTCTCTTATGTTTTTACTCAGAGCCTTGCAACAAAAGTTTGCACAAATGTACATTGTTAATGTGCAGCTGAAAGACAATACGTCTAAGTCTAAGCCATGTTTCTTTTCCAACAAAAATGCTTGTATGTGTCTAGTTATGCTTTTGCACACCCTGTAGAGTAAACCATGTCAGGGTTACTCTACCCGGCCAGTAGGTGTTGCACTGGCCGAGTTAACTTACCTGTCCAGAAGGAAAGCGGCAACCTCTGCGTGGCTTCCGGGACCCTTTAAAAGGGACAGTGTGTAACTACTTTGGCTTTTTATTAGCAAAAATCAGGTATTACGTTCATAAATACATATTCTGCCAAAGTCTAATAAAAATTGCATCAATAATGAAAGCGTTCTCATGGCTTAGAACGAGGAGTTTATAAACACATAGGTGGCGGTGCACCCAATGGAAGATGTCATATTGCGTCGCCATCTTGGATTACAGTAGCAGAAATGGGACAAACTTGTTAGCATTATGCATTTTACCTATCAGTCTTCTATATGGAGATGTGGTGTCGGTGGAAGAGGAGCAGAAGACAAGCAAAGACGACCGTAGATCACTTTACTTGCTGTTTTCTGTTGAAATCGAGAACCATCCATACTTTTTGCCCAGTGAAAGGTAACAGAAAGTAAAGATAAGAAAAAGAAGTAATGAGTTAATTAAATAGGTAAGTTAAATCTCTAACTTAATCAGATGAACCATTTCATACGATTTCATACTATTAGCTATCAGCAGTAACTTGGTACCCGATACACAGACATACTTTTTGACATTGTCACATTGAAACTTCACGGCTTGTGTAGTAATTTTAATGGGCTTAACAGTGAGGTCATCATCGCACCACTAGATGGGTGTAAATCTTACACACTGGCTTTTTAAATCGGCACAAACGCTCAAAAGCTTCACCAATGTTTACCTTGTTTTGCTTCTTTTTTTTCTGCTTGAATCAGAAAAATTTAACACCGTGAAAACCCCATTTCTCAGCACTATCACAGAGCTATTACAGTCTGGCAATGCCTGAGCTCTATCTTACATCTCTAATGGGACGTCATCAATTAGTGCCCATTTATAACATTACACGACAGCCTTAATGTCAGAACTACATTCAAAATTGCTTGTTTTTCCAGGCTTATGCATCTGGCAAAATGCATGAAATTCTCTTGTTTATGAAGGTTCGTTTGACAGCAACAAGTTCACCTCTTTAGGTATTTTCTTTCATTTGCTTTTGGACCCTTTTTAGTTTCACTTTTGTGAATTGTCTTATTTTTTTCTGCATTATTGTGAATAAACCCAGATGGAAAATTCTGAAAGAAAAAACATTCTCAGCTTTATCAGCTAAGGTTCCACTTTTTTTTCCTTTTCAAAGGATCCAAAAGAAAAAAAAGTACACCTTTACAGCCAGGTGAAAGACTTGTTTATTATCACTGTAGCAAACGCTCATTAACAGCTAAATAATGAAGCGTGGTAAGGTGGTAGAGGGACCTTTTTGCCCAGTCAGCTTCTGAAATCTCCCCCATTATTTAAATATAGACACTAGCATGTGGTGTCTTCTATGGAAAAGTGTGAGGAACCTTCTGGAATGTGAATGTAAATGTTTTCTATTTTGATAACGTAAAACGCTTTAGTTTTTCCTGCGATTTTCTCTTGGCTGTTTTTCTCCAGGTCTGCACACTTTAATTTCTTTGGCACACGGTTATTGATTTTATCTGCAATTTGTCTGTTTTCTTCACAGTTGTTGTCCTTGTCCTGGACCTTATCCCTTTATTGTCCACTAATAGAATTCTGAAGTTATCCATTAAAGTGGTCTTGTTGTTCTGTCTCTTATCTGATGTCTGCCTCTTTACCATCACTCTTTGTAGTCTGTTTCTATGGATGGATTTGCAGTCTCTCGCTTATCAACCCGATGCTGAATTTTCTGCTTTCTTGGTGTAATCCACAACCTTCAGGGCCTTTACCGACTGCTTTCATTTTCCCCTATCTGTCTGAGCCTTTCCACTTTCCTGCATCTCTGCCCCTGACCTTTACCAAACACTGCTGGTTATTACCCAGAAGGTCATTTCCATTTCCTTATTTTGACTTGAAGCTCCTTTCTTGCAGTTTAACACCTAGGTGTTCACCCAGGTGGTGCTTAGTTAACAAAGCAGTAAGACGAGCAAAACATCTCATTGCCTGCTTACATGCGGTACAAGCCCTTCTAGATCAAGGTCTTACATTTTATCTTTTTACCACCTTCCACTGTGATACATTTATTTATTCACAGGACTCATTGAAGCCTGGAAAAGTATGCAATTTGATTTAAACATTTCTAGATCTGGATAATTATGTTAAAAAAAAAAAACATGGGAAAAATATTTCCACTTTATTCTCTGTTCCTTTGGTCTTAAGATTCTTCAATCTGTTTGCCATCTATCCAAATTAATCTCAATCCAGCCAACTGTTTATCCCTCCATCAATCCGTCATCCAACTATCATCCAACCAATCATATGTCCAACCCTCCAACTTTTCATTTATCCATTGTCCATCCATGTACCATTGTATTTATACTTAAAATTACTGAGATGCCTGAAAATGTGAGTTTGGAAATTTATGCGATTTTTACATTAACGATATATCCTGTATATACAAATAAAAAGTGAGTTGATAAATGCTACTGTTAACTGCAGTATATGTACAGGAGTGCCTGTTCTTGCTAAACGCAACCTTTTATGAAATGGTAAGCTCCCAGCACAGTAAAAAAAAAATACATGCATCTGTCGTCCTCTATAAGAATGAAGAATATCCTGCTGAACTGGCAGTCATTAAGCTGCAGCTGCTGCTGACTGGACCTTTATGTACACAGCGGGGATCCCTTGAGCAAACAGTTTAAGAACAATGATGACTGTTTACTGATCTAATTGAACCATCAGTGTTTTTAGTTAAAGCTGGTTTGCTCGATATTTGTACTAAATCAACAGGAATGATAATTACACCAGATCATGCTCATCTAAGAACCCTCATTGATCTGTGTCACTCGCCACACAATTATAGAATCTTTCACTCTCTTTTTTTAATTTTAAATGCATCTCTTTTTGCTGGAATGATCAGGGAAATGTCTATGTAAACTGCCTTGAATCCCACTAATACCAAGCACCTATCGGCCATTAACAGCACCACACAATGGCGTTCACCTGTGCCCAAGATATTGTCGGAAATGTACCTACTCAGCAGCAGGGAGGCGTTAACGGTTTACCATAGTCATATTGTCATAGTCATATGGTCTACTTACCATATGAACAGCAGCAGCAGCCATTTTTGGAATGGTGGCCTCGTGGATAGAGCATTGTGCTTTTGTCCTGGAGGTACTGGGTTCAGCTCCCACAGACTGCCACCCAGGGTCCCTGAGCAAGACCCTGGGACACAGGTAAATATAATATCCATGGCAATGACAAAGAAAGATGTTTTCTTTCAGGCTGACAAGGTTTGTAATTCTACAGGCCCTGGACTCAGTTCTGGGGCTATTTCAAATACATTCAAGCCGATTTCTATAGTCACCATAGTTAACTTACTGTGACATCTATAAAGAGAAACTTTACAGATATAACTTAAAGCTGAAGGGAATCATCATCAAAAACATGCTTGTGCCTTATTTGCCATGGTCGATAAACCCTCCTGTGGAGTGGCATCTGAACGCCACTCCACCTGTAATTAATTTGCTAACTTCTTTACTGAGAAAATCCAAAAGATTAGGGGGCAGTCTGTATATAAATATCAAATTCAGTGCCAACATTTTCTCCAACTAGAACGGATCTTGACAAAAGGTCAGATTTCAGCCAAGTAAACTACAATAGCTTAGAAGAAATCGTACACCAGCTAAGTTCATTCTCTTGCTGTCTCTATGTTCTACCCACACCTTTCTTTAAGAAAGGTTTGCTTGTCATAGCGTCTGATTTGACTTACATAATAAACAAAACTTTTCTGTCAAGCGTATTCCCTAAGTCCCTAAAAACAGCAATTATCAAACCACTGTTGCAAAAGAACAATTTGGATAAACTACTACAGCAGAACTGCGGGTCCATCTGAAACCTCCCTTTTATCAGTAAGATTATTGAAAAACCTGTGTTTCAACAGGTAAACACCTTCTTAACAATGACCAATCACAGTGCTATTTTCTCATCAGGTTTCTGTGCTCAACAAAGTGCAGAGGCCCCCATTCTCAAGGTGTTCAATGACCTCCGGGTTGCTGTTTTTATCGGACCTGAGTGCAACATTCAACACAGTTGATCACTCCATCCTGTTAGAGCTCCTGCAAAACTGGATCGGCCTTTCTGGTACTACACTCAACTGATTTAAATCCTACTTAAAGGACAGGGACTTTTTTGTGTCAGTAGGTAACTTAACATCCCAGATGACAAAAATTACATTTGGGGTTCCCCAAGGGTCCATCCTGGGTCCCCTCCTCTTCAATATCTACATGCTCCCTCTAGCTCAGATAATAAAAAACAACAACATCAGCTACTATAACTATGCAGACGACACACAGCTCTACATCACCATGTCACCAGGTGACTATGAACCAGTTCAGGCACTGAGTAAATGCCTAGAAGAAAACATTGCATGGATGTGCCAACATTTTCTTCAATTGAATAAAAACAAAACTGAAGTAATCATTTTTGGACCGAAAGAAGAGCAATCAAAAGTAAGCACACAGCTTCAGCTGCTTCAGCTAAAAACCACTGATCAGGCCCAAAATCTTGGAGTAGTGATGGACTCAGACCTGAACCTCCAAAAGCATCTAAAGACAATTACAAGGTCGGCTTTCTATCACCTGAAGAACATTTCTAGGATAAAAGAACTGATGTCTCAGCAGAATCTTGAAAAAACTAGTCCATGCGTTTATATTTAGTAGAATTGATTACTGCAACAGTGTTTTCACAGGTCTGCCTAAAAAGTGGATCAGACAGCTGCAGCTGATCCCGAACGCTGCTGCCTTCATCCTCACTAAGACTAAGAAAGTAGAGAACATCACCCCAGTTCTAAAGTCCTTACACTGGCTCCCTGTATCTCAGAGAATTGACTTTAAAATACTTCTGTTAGTCTATAAATCCCTGAATGGCTTAACACCAAAGTACATTATAGATTTATTGTCAAAGTATCAACCCTCTAAACCAGAGGTGGCCAAACTTTTTTGAATGAAGATCTACTTTTGAAGGTGCAAGTTTGCTGAGATCTACTAGTCTGCTCTCAACGTCAAAAACTCACATAAACCTATCTAGTTTGACAAATACATGGCAGTTTTTATCAGGAGCAAAGGCCTAGCCTGATAAACCCAATTCTGGCCTGATGTACTTAAGGGAGATTAAAATAAAATTTATATGTGTACCTCAGTGGGACTTCTGACACTGGGAGGAGGACGGCAGGTTCTCAGAGGAAGTGCGGTATGAACAGGTTGCAAGCTATAGGCAGGTCATAAGGTGGTCATCAGTCATTATGGATCTGTACTTAGACTTGATGATTTTCATATGAGAAAAGGCAGATTCACACAAGTAGGTCGATCCAAAAAGTGCGATCAAGTTCAAGGCACATCTTCTGACATTGGGATACTTTTCCTCTGACAGCAGGCTCCAGAACTCTCCTTTCATGCCAGGTGCTGCTCTGGATTGGATTTCAATGTCATTTTGCATTGCAAGAATCTCATTTTCAGCCACAGTGGTGTCCAGATGAAAAAGTGAGGCTAATTTTGACACAATGTCATCCAAATCAATATTTGTACCGAAAGCGAAACACATGCATCTGGTAATGGGCTCAATGGATGAAAAGTCGCCTCTCAAACTCTGCCAAGATGCTCTGAACCTGCTGATGATATCGTTCAAGGTCAAGCTGGGTCACATCTTGACCTTGACTTTGTAGCTCTGCATGCTAAGAAAGCTCCTCAGGTCCCTGCGTAGCAGCCGGCTTAAAAGTAATTTTAGCCTGATATTATGCATGATATTTTTGTCTTTACCTCGAAGCTCCAGGTTAAGTTCATTGAGCAGACCAGTGAGATCTGGGAGAAATGACAAATCCAAGAGCCACTTGGCACCCTCCAACTTTGAATGTTCACCATGGCTTAACTGCTTCTGAAAGATTTTAAGTAACAACTCACAGAATCTTCCTAAAAATGTACCTCGGCTTAGTCATCTTACGTCTGTATGCAGCAGCAGATCTGTGTGTTCTGCACCAGCCTCTTCCAGGTGAGCCCGGAATAACCTCCTCTGTAGACTCCTGGTCCGTACACTGCACACAGTCTTCATGGCAACATCCGTCACCTCCTTCATGTTTAAAAGCTTTCCACATAACGACTGCTGGTGGATTGATAGTGATAGTTCAGGATATCCGGGAAAGATTCACTTCGCTTGCAGTGAATGGTGTGGCCTGTCATCGCTGGAGCACCACTGGTTGTAATAGAAATGAGCTCGAAGAGGAATAATTTGCTGTTATCCACAAACTCCATAAATGCTTTGAAAATATCGTCACCCTTTGTGTGACCTTTGAAAATTGTAACTATCTCCTCCTTAGCACTCATGTCCAAAAACACCATCCTGATAAACACACACAGCTGGACTACGTCCATCACATCGGTCCACTCATCAAACTGGAGGGAGAAACACTCGCATTCTTCTCTTTAGCTGCTCCATAACATCCACAATCATCCCCTCGCATCGTCGTGTAACAGTTTTCCGGGATAACTGCACAGCTTTTATAGCAGCCATGATCTCACTTTTATTCTTGAAATCACTGAGCAGTGCATCTGCTGCCTCCATAATTGCCTCTTTTACAACTTCACCATCTTTGAAAGCCTTGTTATGCTTGGCAAGAACATTGCTGACCCAGTACGATGCAATAGTTGCAGCTTTACCCTTGGTGTTGGGTCGAGTGAAAAGTGACTGCTGCGCAGCTAGCTGGTTTTTAGCACTTTTTGGTGGGGAAATCCATGTCATAGTTTTGGTGGATCGTCTTAAAATGTCTCTCCAAATTCCCCTTTTTATGTGACGCCACACTCGCACTTCAAATAAGAAAATTGTCTTTGTGTTGGAAAATACAAAAGAGTAGTCCTCATCACATTCTGGATGAAATAACAGTTCTTTGTTTTTGTTTTTCCTTCTGCCACTTTGTGACGCTAATAATATAGCGGGCTGCTTAATTGATTGACTTCTAACGAGCTCATAACCGCTCCACACTGAGCAGCAACTGACAGATCGCCCTCAGTTTGTTTGTGGCCAATAGGAAAACAATTTTTATTTAGTTTTTGTTTCTTTTTTTTCCTCGTCAGTGATGCATTTCAGTGCATATGGGACTGTAGGTTAAGTGAGTCAAGTCATAGGATTAATGCTCAGCATCGGACAATGACTTAAAAATAAACCGTAAAGACTGGCCTGAGATCGACCTGTCATTCGCGATCGACTGGTTGGGCACCTCAGCTCTAGTCTACCCTGCATCCCCATAACCAGAACCAAACACGGAGAACCAGTATTCAGTCCTCATAATCAACATATGTGGAACAAACGCACAGAAGACTGTAAAAGTGCCAAAACCCTGAGTTCCTTTAAATCAAGGTTAAAAACCTATTTGTTTAAAGTTGCATTTAAATGTTAATGTTGAAGTATGTAGTCCAACTTACATATTGAGCTGCTGCTACTATTCCACTGCTATGTGTTTCCAGAACTCCACTTCCTCTGCACTCTAAAAAGAAATAACTGAAATGAATTGCTTCAATTGTTAACAAGTTATTAAACTAAGTTTATACAACATTTATTTAGTTTATAAGTTGTCAAGTTAAAGCATTGTAAAAAAAAAATTAAGTTGGTAAACTTAATTAATTTGCTTGTTATCACTTGAAGTAATTAATTTAAGTTGTTTCAGCTTTCTCTTTTTAGTCTGTGCTGCCAGTGCAAATTGCTTCGCTTCCAGCTGCTGTTAATACAAACAGCACACTTGGTATGCATGCTTACATGTTTTCATTTTCTTTTTAATTTAACTTTAATTTAACAGAATACATCAGTCCTAAAGCAAAACTATAAACAATGTCATTGACCAATGTTGTGCATGAATCAATGAGTCTCTTTAAAATAATATCACACTGACCAACAGGGGATCTGGATTAACCAATTGCAAACTCCTGTAATCGAATCACAGATGAAATATGAAATATGCTTATTCATTTCAATTCAATTCAATTTTATTTATATAGCGCCAATTCATGAAACATGTCATCTCAAGGCACTTTACAAAGTCAAAACCAATCAGATTATACAGATTGGGTCAGATTATACAGATTGGTCAAAATAAATTCCTATATAAGGAAACCAGTTGATTGCATCAAAGTCCCGACAAGCAGCATTCACTCCTGGAGAACCGTAGAGCCACAGGGAGAGTCGTCTGCATTGTCCATGGCTTTGCAGCAATCCCTCATACTGAGCAAGCATGAAGCGACAGCGGAAAGAAAAACTCCCCATTAACGGGAAGGAAGGTTATAGTGAAATACATTCTGAAAGTCACCATACCAATACTGCTGACCAACAGTATGCTCCAATAAATATTTTCCACGTACTTCCTGATTGGCACCGGGCAGAACTCGTAATGGCTGTAGCCCTGTTGGCGATATATGGCTGATTGTACCAGAAGCTCCGGTGTACCATCTCATAGTGGGTGTTGGATGCATGCTAGGACACAACGTTTTTTTTTAGCATTGTCTAATCACTTGCAATGAAATCACTGGATAAAAAATGCCTGTATCTTCCTGGTTACATATGGAGTCTTACACTACAAGCCTACATTAGTTGATAAACTTATGAACAAGTAGCAGATAGGCACAATGCAAAAACTGCGGCTGCATGTTAAAGACCTATGTTTGTCCAATTATTTGAGGACAACAGAATTGCTCTCTGGGATTATTTGTCCGCACTTACTGGAGCTTCAAAGCTTTATCTTTGAGACTCAGCAAGCTTCCTCATGCAGACCTGATGTAAACACTTTGTAAGTAAAACCATTCAAGACAAGAGGAATTTTTCAAAACACAAATTTGTCACTTGGAAACACTTACAGCTACTGATATCATTACGTTTACTAAAAAGTGGGTTTTCGTCTTTTATTAAAATGCTAAATTGATTGCGCAGCTTATTTAAGTTTTGCTTTTAAAGGTAAGCACTTCAGCTGTGTTTGGAGAATCACCTCACCTCACTCCACACACACACTTCACCTGCTTCCGATTACTGCATACTTGTTGACCACTTGAAAGTGAGTAATGTTTTTAGCTCAAAGACAATTTCGAACCCACCTAAACACGAGGTTGAGTAATGTGGAAAAGGAAAGTTTTCAGTATTCAGAGAAGATGTTATTCATATCAAACCACAACGTTAACAAGACAAACGTGGCATGGGTACTTTGCATTTAACCACAGTGTTAACGAGTCAATTTACTGTTGCTGTAATGAGATGTCATATCATCAGAAGTTAACCATACCAAAAAAATGATTTAATTTTCTTGTTGTGTTGACAGAGTTGGCTGATAACTTTTCATCTAGCTAACTAAAAAAAAAGACTCTTCCACCACTTAAAAAAATGAACACCATTTTATGTGCTCAGTAGAAAAAAAGAAACCTTGAGAAAATAAGATAAGACCTCCATGTAACCAACCTGAGAATACTGCAGCAGGCTAACTCTTAGCTGCTAACTAAGTGTTGGATCCCATGTGGCCACTAAAATTAAAAGGCTATTTTACTGTTTTGTTTTATTTATTTATTTCCTTCAAGAATGGTGGGGGGGGGGGGCTCATCAAACTTGAATTGGGGTCCGCTGTAAGTCAGAATCAGAACTAGCTTTATTTGCCAGGTATGTGTACACATGAGAGGAATTTGTCTCTGGGTTGTACAATGCTCACAGTGTGCTTACTTACACAATAAAACAATGGCACAATGATGCAGTAATAAAATTACACAGTCTGGAGTATAGAAACACAGACAGACTGAAACAATAATACAATGGTGCAATGAGCAGAGTACCAAGAGTGCAGGAGTAAATGTCCTAAGTGTGGTGAGTGTAGACAATGTGAATTCTGAATCATGTACATGATGTTCGTGGATATAGTATACAGTATCGACAATATATGTATATGAACAGAAAAAAATTAACAGCACTTTTTTTTGTCAGAGTCAGCTATTCAGTTGAGTGATTGGTTGTGGGAAGAAGCTTTTCCTAAGTCTGTTGGTCCTGGAGTACAGTGCTCTGGAGCACCTACCAGAGGGGAGAAGTTGTAAGAACTTGTGACCAGGGCGAGGTGGATCTGCAGTGATGTTTCCTGCCCATTTCCTGACTTTGGATTTTACTTTCCCGGAATGGAGGGCAGGTTGCCACCAATAATCTTTTCTGCGGTCCTGACTGTTCGTTGCAGCCAGGCCCTGTCTTTTTAGGTGACAGATGCAAACCAGACAGTGATGGATGAGCAGACTGGATGAGGACAGACTAGATGATGTCTGTGTAGAAGAGGATCACCAGTTCATTAGGCAGGTCGAGCTTCCTGAGCTGGTGTAGTACATCCTCCACTGGGCCTTCTTGACGATGGTGACAATGTTGGGCTCCTACTTTAATCTTAAGCATATTAGCAACCATACAATTTATGTTGGAGTAAGGAGTGGGAGTTAATAAGCTTGTCTTCTTCCCACCTCTTTTCGAAATTTACCAAACTCAAAAACTCAACTCAAACTTTAGGTCCTAGGATATAGTGGATCCCAGAAACCTGAAGGTCTCCACAGCAGACGCAGAGCTCTTGGCATGGCAATAGAATAAATTGAATAGAATAAATTGTATAACTTAATTTTTTTGTTATTTTTTAAAAACAAACAAAAAAAAGCCTTAAGGACCTCTTTAAAATTAGAAGAGCATTAAACTCAAACATACTTGACTTGAATATCATTAATTCATAGCTGATTATGTGATTTAAGAAACCTTTTTTTTGAGTATTGCCCAATTAATTGGTAAATTCCTGTCTTTTCTAGTTGTCTAATTGCCAGTAATGGATATTGTATCATCTGTGAGCCTGATGTATCGTTACAATCCCACAATTTACTGCAACTTTATGCAGTAATTGAGCTTCCTGGCAAGGGCAAGCTAGATGAGGAATGATATTTTTTAAAAGACGCAGGTGCACATGCTGTTTGATAAAATGATTTCTGCCATCATAAACGTCTGCATAATTTCCATTGCTGTCCTGCATTTTTCATCCTCTCATCTAAAAATTTTACCTTTATGGCATCCTTACCATAAAGGATGCTTCAGGTAAGATCTTTTATTTGATTGACTGATTAAAGTACTTTATTTCAGACACTTTAGGAAGAAACAAAACAAAAAACAAGATAGCAAGACAACAATGCAAAGGCAACATAACGATTAAGCACAGATAAATAGTCCTTAAGACATCACGCTTATGAAACCCTTCCCACTCTCCCTTTTGAGTCTTCATAGTCAGTTGCTTTCAATTTTTCTGATCAAACAAAATGCTAATCAAATAAATATTACAACAAAACAATTGGCTAATTAATTGGCCAACATAAAATTCTATATGCTACCCTGGGACAGTTTATTGTATTTAAGCAAGAACTGAATAAACTATATATGTGATGAGATCATTGATTGTAAATGGTTTACTTTAATCTGAGATTTTAATACAACTTCCAAAAGATTTCTTTGAAGTTTCTGCTGCTAGAGATCTTGACACAACTTTTTTATGATATTAGAAAACACATCAGCTATTCACTGCATTTTGCTTCAATGGGGGAAAAGTAATATAAAGAAGACAGGAGAAATGTTTTGTTTTATCAAAACATGCTCAATCAAGAAAATAAAATGTCAACACATTGGCGTGAAAGAAAAAGAACTAGAGTTTCCAAGGGAACTGGATCCTGTAATAAACTAAAACGTTTCAGGGTAAATCACAAAACAGCTACAAATGCTTCAGTCGAACAGTTTAACCATGTCAGCCAGATTGAGTTAACAACATGCCAGCAAGATCAGGTCTATAAAGACTCAACTCTTAGTTTACAAAGCAATAGCTGACAACCAAAACAACAAACAAAAAAACAACAAAAAAATAACAAAATGCAAGAGCAGACGGATGATCTATAAAAATCTCATGCCAGGTGAGAGAACCTCCTCCCAGAGACTTTGCGGGAGTTAATCAAACTTTTATTATGGCTCTCAGTGAGGCAGACGTGCTTCACCATCTGCCCAGATGATGAAGTTGCCGTTCTGTGAGCAGACCTAATGAAAACAATGATGTATTAGGTTTTAGTGACACAAAGAAACGTGCTGACTGATTACCAATGGGAATGTGTCTGTTTCATTGCACTGACATGACAACCGAAAGCATCTGTGACATATCTCTTTATAAGAGCCTTCTATCTGTTTTAGTTAATGCGGTGAAACATTCCATCATCTTTGTTGGGCAGCAGACGTCAGTGTTGTTAACAGCAGACGCTGCTGTAGCTGACTCAGTGTTTACATATCATGGACTTGAAGATGAGGTCAAATGAAAATTTTGGGAAAAAACAAACAAACTTTATGCTTTACTTCTGGCAAGGCAAAGCATAACTGAAGGCTACATCACTCTATTAAAAACAAATACTGTTTAATAACCCATTAGAAGTTTACAGAGGTATGGCATCATCCTGGTACAGCAGATTTTGTTATTCGGGCATTTTGCAATGGAAATCCTTTTGGTAATCCTCACTGACCTAAAGCAGAAGTTTTGACTGATTTAATGTCAAGATATCAGAGTGAAATGCACTTTTCTGTCTTTTGTGGGGGTATGTAAATCTTTGTGTTTCAACTGTATGGCTTTGAACATTCGCCAGGCACTTTCTTTCCAGTTGGATCACTGATTAAAGTCGCTTCACGAATCTCATGGTTTCTTTTAAAGAAACCCATTAGTATTCTAGTTAGACTGGAAAGGTTGTTTAAACCTTAGAAGATTACATTAGAGCACCTAGCCTTTGTACAATTCCCCGGCGTTTTTGATTTTCAGCTGAAAACTTTAAAAGAATTTATAAATAACATATCTCAGCTGAAACGCTATGGGGGGTGAAAGTAAGAAAGTGCATCTGAATGATTTATAATATTATTGAAAACTTAATATATACCAGTAAGTCAGAGTGAGGAAAAAAGTTGCTATAGATTTCCTACACAAAAAAAGGGATATTTCAAGCTTTCACTTCTGTTAGTTTTAATGATTAATGAAAACCAAACATCCTTTTCTCAGCACATTAGAAGACTTCATAAGACCAAAAAAAAAGGATTTTTAATGTAAAAGAGTTACACAATGGCCATGTTATGTCTGAATAATCAGAGGAAGGCGGCATGCTTTATAGTTTACCAGACAGTCATTGACACCGTCTACAAAGAGGACGAGCCACAAAAGGTCTTTGCTTAAAGAAGAATGGCTGCTCAACAGTGATGTATCTCCTGGTCCTCTATTGCACTGAATTTTTACTTCCACAAGATAGGTATATATGATGTTGTATTCTGTTCTATTTCTGGTCTGCTTCTCCTACTGGCTTCTATATTTGGAGGTTCGCAGTTTCTTTTGCCAAGATAAAATACCAAATGTTTTCGCTCTACTTAGGGAACCCTGGGAATTCTCATGATTGGCTCAGGAACCAGGGAAGTAAACACGGGTTACACTCTGAACCGAAATAATTCCAGACCGTACCTCTAGGTTTGACATCGTTGATGGAACGGAACAATCGTTTATTGGGATGTTACTTTCCTCTCAGGTTAACAAATGAGAATGATTTAGGTTGATTTTACAAAAAATATTCTTATATCTTGACAGTACCTATGAGGTACTGTCAAGAGGAAAATGAGCGACACCAGGTTCAACAATGCAGATGACCTGAAAGACTGCCACTAAAGCAACCTGAGCTTCCTAAACTTCATGCAGATGGAAGCCCCGACCGAGTGCAACATGTTGTACAGTAGGTGAACCTATATTTTCCATAGAAAGTAATTTCTCACTTGAAAATGCTTTTTTTATTGGTTCGTTCTGATGGTATATTGTAATGGCAAAGAAAAAAAAAATTACCAACATCTTGGAGAACTTCTTCACGGGTGTTCTGGCACTTATTTATTACAATATGTTAGCAGTCATATGACATCATAAAATAGTTTATTAAGAGATAAATGTAATAAATTACCAAATATATGTACGCCTGTTCAGGACGTGACAGCCTGCCATCAGTTCAGGACGTGACAGACTGCAGTTCCATGATGCAATGTGGTCAAAATGGCCACCAACTCCATCATGCAACACGGCCCAAGTGGCCCACCGACCGTAGCACACAAGATAACGTTACTATGGGAAAGGTATTTAACCCGATCGCACAATGCGATCTTTCTTCTTTTTGGCACGCCGCTATCCCGAGGAGAACACCACAGCTGTTTCATCTGTTGGGATTCAACCCCCACACGCCACGTGCTCGACTTTCTCGCCTGGTCGAGATTGACCAAAGCAACTCCATCCCTGCTCCAATCATAGCAGGAGGTCGACTTAAAAAAGTACTTTCCGGTATCCACTTCGATTGAAGGGATGAAAGAGCCGTATATCTATATATATATATGATATAATATATAATATATATATATATATATATACATATATATATATATATATATTTCTGAAACTGACAAGCAGTAAAATTAGAATGAATGAAGAAGGAATATATAAATGACAGCCATTAGTTAAACTAGTTCAACAAAAAATAAAGTATTTCTTAATTCTGCAGACAGGGAATAAGGAAATTCCAATGGCAAAAAAATGTTTAAACTCAATTTTTTGTCAAGGTCGTTTTACTGATCTTTCTATGCTGACATTTTTTAATTTCATCATCTGTTTAAGTTAAACACAAAAGTGAAAGTTACAAACTTAAAGGAGCATAGTGTTGAGTTCAGTATTTTTCCAGAACGTCTGCCCCCTCTGGTAAACAAGTTGAAATGACACTACTGCAC
>NC_046381.1:33968092-34060592 GCF_011125445.2 Fundulus heteroclitus | reverse complement strand
AATATTCAGGGTTTAAAAAAATAATAATAAATTTGACTGAAAACATTTTCTAGTCATCCCATATATTCCTGTGCCGTGGACGTCATGCCACCTTAATAACCTCATTTGCTTATTGTGCAAAGTCCTCTTTAAACAAATCTGGTAGTTGACAATTCCTGTATCTCTCCCACCTTTCAGCTTCAGAGCCTTGGACTCATCTTGGACAGCCCTCTCCATAATCTCCTTCACTTTCCACATCCATACCATCACCTTGTTACCTTTCATATTTACAGCATCGAGTTCTACTTTTGCCAAACTGGTCCACAGTCCACTCACCTTTCCACTGTTAGGATATCAACAAGGTCAAGTGGAACGAGCTGTTTATCCCAGAACTGCATGGCACACTTAGATGGCACTGACCCAAAAGATTGGCACATATCTATCAGATACCACCCTGGAGGTGACGCAGCTTCCCTGCTGATGTCACAGTTTGGATGTGTACCGCCCTTGTATGGGTGTGTCCCGAGATCCCTTTATAATGTTTGCGTGATGAGCACTCGAGGCCTCCTGCCGATCAGGGGCCCATCAGCGCTGGTGTGACTGTAACTATTTCTCTGTCTTTACCTAGATAAAATATAACTAAAAGCATACTTGTCTGTTTTATGCTTCCTACATTCAAGGTAATAAGTAAGTGGGGGTCGCCTGACTGGGTAAAACGAACTGGGTCCACCGAGGGTGTTTCACCTTAGACACGGCACGGTGAAACAGTAACAAATTGGTGTTTCCACCCGGACCCAAAGGACGACATACCACCTTCCGTTTTCCGGCCAGGACGTCATTCCGGAAGAAAAACGCACAGCTTGCGGCCGCAAAAAAGGTAAGGAGATTTCATTCATCTCCTAGTGTCTTTTTCTTCCTGGAGGGCCGACTTTTTGTATTTCTAAAGGCAGAGAAAGGTTTGAGGATAATTGTTTGCAAACGTGTCGATAAGAACTTGGGATTTGCGTGCGGTCACAGAGGTGAGAGTCCGGGAATCCTTGGCCAGGGTTCCGAAAATACTGTGCACCTTGAGAATTTAGGGTTTAAAAGGTCCCCTTGTTAGGCACAGAGGAAAATACGTGTTCCTCTGTGTGTAACATAAAAGCGGCCATTCTGACAGACACGCCTGTACGCGTGGCTTCTAAAACATCGTGTAGCCTAGAAAATGTGGGTTTAGATGCCCCCTTATTTTCCGCGAGGACGAACATAAAAGTCGTTTTTGCGGTAATATAAAAGCAGCCTTTTTCGAAAAACGAGCGCGTACGACCTGGCTAATACACAATAGTGTGAATGCGGTGGTTTGACGTTTTGTTAAAACCCCGATTACAGACGAATATAGAAAGAGAAAAAAGCCAGTGGACGCACACACAACCAGCAGGACCGGAGGTACGTACTGAGTTAACTAAAGATTGGCCAGAGAGAGTGTGAGTGTGTATGTGTGTGTGTGTGTGTGTGAGACACGTTACTACATTGAGCCGTGGAAGTGAAGGGTATGGGTGCACCTGTTCAGGTGACATATGACTAGCTCTTCCTGAGTACACTGGCTCATTGAAACTGCCGTGTAAAAACACAATTATAAGGCATATAGGAACATAATAAGTTTTGGTGTCTGAGAGATAAAAAAAATAAGCTCTCATTGGACCGGGGTCAGGACGCTGTCCCAGCAGGTTGGCCAAGACGTGTGAGTGCTGGAATGGCTGAGAATCAGGCAGAAAATGAGCTCCAGGGGGGTTCTTTAGGAACACTGCTGGAGACAGGAAAAAGGAGCATAATGGCAAACTTCCCACACAAAGATGCTGAAAACCATTTAAAACAATTTGAGGAGTGGTGTGAAAAAATGAGGAGAGACGGGGTTTTTGGTGATACAGAAGGGTCACCACCAGAGGCCCAAATGTGCATTTACTATTTGCAGATGTTAAAAAATAGATTAGCCCTAGCACAAGTAGAAACGGGTGATGCAGGTGAGTTTGCTCGAGAAAAATACCAAAAAGAGGAAATCAAAATAGCAGGCTTGATAAAACTAACTGAACTGTATTTCAGCATGTGCTTCTCAGGCCTCGACAAACAACAAGAGAGTGAAAATCTGCAGGGGGTAAAGGAATCATCTTCTTTCAAACAAGAAGGTAAGTACACAACTATGCAAAACAATCTGCATGGTGATAAGGGAGAACTGTTATCCAAGGCCAGGAGTGTGGTGACTTCATCAGACCCTTCGGTGCAGGTGCCTGGTATGGTGTTATGTGGGGGACAGATAAGCTGTGACGTAAGACCCAGATGTAACCTGCATTCTAGCGAAACTGATCTTTCTTTACCTGCAACAAAACACAGTGTGCAACTGCCATTGTTTCAGACTCACAGTGCTACAGGACAGGTGAATGCAGCTGTTTACAGCCCTCTTTCATGTGCTGACAACGTTCATCTTGAGGCACATGTTCCCTGATCCCAGAAAAGGGGCGCACCTTTGGATCAAAGCATTCGTGGAGACTTTAAGCGGGTATGTATTGGCTATTGGTGATGTGAGGACTGGCTTATCAGCATACCTGGAACCACAAGAGGTACATGCGGTTGAAGTCTCTGCTGGAACTGACGTACTAGGAACAGCTGCTCCTTTGGCCCCAGTGGCACGGCAACTTTGGAGCACATTGAGGACATTTTTATCCAGTAAGTACGGATTCTGGCCTTTTTAAATGACACTACACGTTGGGCAGGGGAGACGGCTTCAGCATATGTGAACAGAATGTTGAAAGTTTGCGCGCAAGCTGTCTGTCTGATATTGTTGCCTTCGTCATGTCTTGTACAATATATTGTGTCTGTTGAAATGAGATTATTGAGTCAGAGTGAGTGGGGGAGAGACTGCTTGGATCCGCGGATATTGAGTGTGTCTGTGTGTGTGTGTGCAAATGGGTCTTTGTGTGTAAGTGAGGTTACAGATAAATGTATTTGTGTTTTGTTTTGTTTTGGGGGTTTTTGGCGCAGGGGGGTGTTCAAAGTGCAACCAGTTGGTCGGGGCAGTTGGATTAATAAGAAAAAGAAAAGCGAAAGTCTTTAATAAAATAAAAAATAAAAAGGAAACGGAAACGGAACTAAAAGGGCGTTGCACCGGGGAAGCGTTTACGTGGGGACCGACTGGGACTTCCGTTGTGGATAAAATTGTTCGTAACTATTAAATGCAACGTATAACTTTCAAAAAGGGGTAAGCGTCCAGGTGTCTGCGAGACACAGAGTTGTATCCTTGCGGGGCTGAAGAGTAAAACCGTGTTTGGACGAAACATTCGGGGGTCGTAGCCAGCGCAAGCTCTCCACTTTTAAACTAAGCGGGAACTTAACACGTTGAAAATACATCTTTCGGCGTTGCTATAGACGTTTAAAAACTATGAAAAACATAGAACTATTTAAGACAGTCAGAAAAAGCAGGCCTGCACGTGTTTGTCTGTCTGAATGTCATCTTTGTATGTAAATGTATGTATTTGTGTATCGTATGTAACTAAACGTTCGTCTGTGTGATGTTCATGGTTTCAGAATGTTCATTTGTTTTGGGAGAACTGCAGCTCCGTAATTCAAATGACGTTTTTAATCATGAACTACGTTAACTAAAAGCTGAAGAAAGGTAAAGAGAGATTTCAATAACAGTTTGTTTTCTTCCCACATTAAACATCCGGCCAAATTAAATTGTTACACTGAGAGATGTTAACGTGTCTTAAACAGAAAATATCCCAGGGCTGTAGGAACTACTTGGGACTAGGGATAAAGGTTTTTGTTGTTGTTTGGAGCTTAATTATGCAGAACAGTAACCAGAGGTGTTGGGGCTGTATTCAGTTATGCTATTAGATTGTGCTTGGCTTGTGTTTGTCAATGAATTCATGACAGCTGAAATAATAACAGAGTAAAAGCTTTTATATTGTAATTTTGGAACATTAATAAAATGGCAAACAGCATATGGGGAGCATATGGGAGAATGTTTGGGAGAAAAGGATTTTACAGCTGCCTAAAAAGAAGAATTTAAGAGCACTAAGATATACATGATTTTTGATTTAAATAGATGAGACAAACTGTGCTTTAAACAAACTGTATGGGACTAAATATGGTTGCTTTTCTAAGGGTTCTGTATTAATTTATTTTATTTCTTTTTACTGGGGATTTGAATGCAGCTAATGAGAAATTTTGAGAAGTGTTAAGATATCACAAGGCCACATTAAGCATGTCATCGGTTACAAAAGCATCTGATGTTATTAGTTATGCTGAGCTGAGGCAAGCCTCAGAGGGTCAGTTTAACCTGAAGCAGGACAAAAGATATGATAAACAAATCTGACCATGATGTAAACATCTGAATGTTATGGCAAGGCTGGGTCTGTGTGTTCTAGCCTGGGGGCACGAAAACTATGTCAGAGAGAAAGAATGAAATAAAGCCAGCTTGTGAAGAGTTAGATTCTACTTCTAATCTCTTTGTTTTTGGGTAGCTTTCTCAATGTGCTGAATTACGGGGAAAACTCTTATCATGTATAGAAAAACACTAGAAGCTCAAAAGCCTGAAAGAGAAAATGGTTGCTTTAAAGTTTCACCCTTGACCATTTAAGATTGAAAAGCATTAATAACTAAGTTTGCATGATCGAAAGAGCTAGAAAGAAATCAAAAGAATGCTATAAGATATTGGAACACACATAATGCACGCTTTGGGAGACTTTTTACTTTCGGGTTTTTATTGTTTTGTGTATTTTGATTATTTCTTTGTTAAATGATTCCTTTGCTTTAATTTTTGCATCACCAGTGACAAAGAAGTGACAATATTTAAGGTTGTTCGGCAGATAATTTAAGAAAAGGAGAAGTATTAATACAAAAACGCTGAAAGAAAAGGAACAAGAGATTCCTACCTCCCCTGGACCAACCAAGAACTTAGACACATCACGTTAAGAACCAAGACACTAGAAAGACCAGGTTTTCTTTTGTCACCTAATACACTAACAGAATTGTTTTTCTCTGAGTTACTTCTTTCAGATGATGTGAGATGAAACTGTAAAGCCACCTTGTTCCAACAGAAGTCTCTGGAAAGTGAGCTCTTTCAGGCCGTATGGTAAGAAGTCATGATCTAAAATGGACGTGCAGGGATTGACAAAAGTGACCAAATTATGCTAAGTTTTAACAAACTTATGACAGGTAATATTGAAACCTTCTAGGTAAGGCAAGGCAAATTTATTTATAAAGTACAATTCAGTATTCGGTATCCTTCTAGAGGTAAGAAGGTGGCTTTGGAAATTGTTCAGGTACCCCTTCCCACTGCTGCCCTCTCTACTGACTCACATTAACATTTCTATCCTGTTTTCTGCTTTTTTCTTGCAAGGAAACCTGGTCATATATAATTGGAATGTGCTAACGGAGAGATTTTAGTCTCTTTTTAGGCATTCTCAGAGACAAAGTTAGTACCAAGCGGTGCCACAGTGGTCCAGAGGACGGAGAAAAAGGTGATGTACTTGACTCCTGCCTAATCCAGTTTTTAATCAAATTTAGAAAAAAAAAAAAAAAAAAAAAAAATCAGTAATTTTTGCAGAAGCTGCATAGAGGTTTAATGGGGAATGTGATGCTACAAGGTTAAGAGAAATGTTTTTTATTAATGAACTTATACAAAGAGGTTGAACTGTCTGTAAAATATTTTGCTTGGATAAATTTTTAAGGGATCAAGATCTGGGGTAAAGGTGAAAAACTTCAAGAATAATTTTGTTTTAGAGGGAACGATGTGGTTGATTTTGTTTTGAGACAGTTTTCTTGTAATTTTTGTTTTGATTTTTTTTCTTTTCAACTTATTTACACTACACTACGGATGAAGATGGACAATTCTTTTATAAGACAATTTGATTTTGGACAAAATCCATATTGGCAAAATGCTGGCAGAATTCTTGTGGTTTCAGACACAACGATGGGAGAAAGAAGATTCATGGACAATGATCGTCCTGGAACGATGTTGTGGTGCTGAACTGAGACATGAGGACTGAAAATGGACAACTAATTGCGGGGGCAAAGACAGAGGCATCGGAAAACCTTCAATGGACCGCAACACGAAAAAAAAGATGAGTTGGCAGACACCCCTTCTGCATTTCACATCAGATTTTCCTGCACATAATTAAAACACAAAACACACATTTGAAACATACACATTGGCGGATGCGCTTAGAAGAAAACTTTCAGATTAAAAGCAATCAAGATTATTATTAAACCCCTAGGATGTTAATTGTTTTAAGTCAGAGCTGTTATTAGCGAGCGATAAGAGGGTCAAACGCATTCGGACAAGTGGTACTGGTCTGGAAACAAAGCTGGTAGAGATTTTGGGCCGCTAATAAGAAGGATTTTCTTTTACTTTTCTAACAAAGTTTTTATTTAAATCATTTAAAATACATATAGATATGTTTTGG
Source organism: Fundulus heteroclitus (assembly GCF_011125445.2). Classification (NCBI taxonomy): domain Eukaryota; kingdom Metazoa; phylum Chordata; class Actinopteri; order Cyprinodontiformes; family Fundulidae; genus Fundulus; species Fundulus heteroclitus. The sequence continues at coordinate 34,054,173 of NC_046381.1, read as the reverse complement.
AATTTTATTAACCCCACAGGGGGTTTTGAATAAGATTCAAAGAGGCACCTTTAAGATACAATAAGCTTCATAAAATACATCATGCATGAGAAGAAATAGGGGGGAACCGGTAAAAGACATCCATTTTGCACCAAAATATAAAGTTACGGTATGAGAGCATAGAGCAGCTTAAGTAATTATGCTAAACCTAAAAGGTTTGACAACTTATATTGGGGATTACATAGAGGGGCCGTTTAAACGTAAAAGGAAAGTGGATAAGAACAATGTATGCTATAACATCAATGGGCGATAATTATGATCATGACAAAACTAGTGGGCGAAAAAGTTAAAGTAAGCATTACAGCAACAGTTAATAGCATAACCGACTGAACGAACGAGTGAGCAAGCTAATTTTTCAATATAAGCAGAATAACTGCAGGTTTAGAATAATGCCTTATTCTAATAAATAACTTGGGTAAATTAGGATTAAAGCACCAATGTAAATAGTTTGGAATTGTACGCAGTTACCTAAAAGGTGTGAGGAGACTTAAAAACTATCTGTTTAAACACAAAATAGCACAATAGTTGTTCTTTAACTAAATGTTAAAACATCCAGAAGAAAAGAACACATAAACATAGTTTAGCCATCTATTAACCTAGTGGTCTTTTAGACCAGGATAATCTAACGATCGTCCTCTTGTACATGCAGAAAAGTAATGAGGTCAATCAGATTAGTTGGACGTTTGGTATCTGGTCAGGACAGCAGAAGCACTCCTGGACACAAGATGAGGATAACAGCTCCAACATGATATCAATGCATGAAGGTTGGCTCTGAGGAACATCAGAGCTGCAATGGCATCAGACAGTGACACTACTGCTGTGATAAAGAAAATCTTGAAAAGAACTATGCATGACTGCTTTGCTTCACAGGTGATGGAATTCAACTACAAGGTTTCATGAACATGACATGGAGAGGTTGGCGTTCAGGAAACGCACCTAGAACACACTCTTGGACTCTTTGGGGTAAATGGGCTCTAAAGGGGGACACTTAACAGGAGAGAAACTGAAAGCCTGGGCTTACGACAAGGGGACATTTCACAGTCAGGGGGTGTGGACACCCGGGAATTGCTGCTGTGGTTTGAAAATGTAAAAAATTTGTCGCAGGTGGTGGAGTGTTTCGATGACCCAGGCGCTTGGAACAAAGGAGACGACGTCGTGTTCCCACAGGGATTACCTATAACCTAACACTGACTGTGAACAATTTTATGTTTGGGTTTGCTGGGGTTGCCAAAAGGAGCATCGGAGATGACTTTCTCTATCCTGACCAGGTTCTCACTTAAAATGCAAAGAACAAAATTATAGAGGCCAAAACAAATACGGACATAGAGAAGTGTTTATACAAAGAATTCCACTATTCGTCAATTTAAGGTGCAGATACTAAGGCTAAACAAAGAATTAGAAGAAGGGCAAAACTTAAAGCTGATCATTTACCAACGGGTGGTCAATATTTAAGAGGGTTTAAAGGAACTGCACAATTTCTTCAATAATCACAACAGACAGTGATTGATGAAACAAAAAAGCAAATTCTAAAATGGGAATTTTTAATATGCTGGGACAAGACGGTGCAAACATAAAATAAGGATTTATAGATCACTGGGTGATATAAGATCACAAAGGTAATAATAATAAATGTATGAGAATGTAAGAAAATCACTCGGAGTAATGTCTGCTTAAAGTTTTTCAAGGATAAACTAAACACATGAGAACAAGAACTAGATACTTGTTAAAGGGTTGATTTACTTGGGGATATAATTATGCTTGGGTGTATTATCAATTAAACTAATGTTGAATGACTGAAAAAGGTTTAAAGACCTAGAAGCAGCATGGAGCTTCTTACATGATCAGGGGGCGATGTGTTAAACAAGCAACAATGAGTTACTGCTCACAGCATACTACAGTTTAAAGGTTTGTTTCAAACAAGATTCAAACAGGGGGACATAAGATAAAAACCAGGGTCGCTTACAAAAGCTGTCTGTTAAAACAAGCAGAAGGGATTAAAAAATCAAGAATTAATGGGGTTAGAATTGCTCTTCGCTTCAGGTGGAGGGCGCATTCAACTACAAGTCTTTTGGGTTGATGCACGTCAAGCTGAAAGTGATTCACAGAACTACTTCCTGTCTCCGCCCTGGGCTACACCCACTTCCTGAATAGCAACCAATCACAACTCCGTGTGGGCGAGGGGCATGCACACACTTCCTTTCTCTTAGCTGAGCTTTTCAAAATAAGACAAGAAGTACATAGGGCTGCTTCTTATTAATATCACAACATTATTCTGCAAATATATATAGTGGAGCTTTCTTTTACAAACTTAAGGGTTTTTCTGTTGGACTTTTTAGAAAAATGTGAAGTATTTTGCAGCTGGTTCAGTAAGAAGTTTCTGAAAGGTTTTAATACAATTCCTTGTGTGCTAGATAAATTGAGATGAACCGTGTCACAGTAGCCATGAAACATATGATGATAAATTTCTATTGCAGAGATCTTTTCAACTGTTGGACAATTGTAAGGTGAGACACACATGGGAAAGAATTATAGAGAAATGCTGCTGCAGATAACGTTGAACTTTCAGATTTCTCTTTTATATAAGGGTAATGCAAGATCTAATGATTACAGTAAAGGAGGTTAAGCTAAGAGCACAATAATTGTGAACGGAAATATCTGGATGTGAAAGTGTTTGAAGAAGGTAAATGAAAGAAGGATTGGGAGTCTTGATAAGAACACTAATTACACCTTGTTTCTGTTATCCAACAGTAAACAAGGCCTGGTGTCTGCCAACCATCTCAACAGAGCATTTTACTGGAGATAAAATGCTTATTGCCTGAAAAAGGACAGGACACTCATTACCAACTAAATCGTTTTTGTCCATGCTGAGGAATAAGAAGAGGACTTAAGAAGTTTGGGAGTACATGCCAGAGACCTATGGATTTGCCATGAAGGAGCAGTTGCCTGAGAACACTGAGCTGACCACTTATGCGCGAATAGATTCCTGTCTGCCACGTGCTCAGACTGGCCTGACGTTTTTTACTTGCGTTATTGACGTACAGACTCTTTTTATATCACAAAACTGATTTTTTCCTTTCTCTTCTCCACTGACTTCCATCACCATGTTTGATCTTATGTGTTATGATGTTTATACTGTGATGTTGCATTATGTTGATCGCTATGGCTTTATGACTAAGAATGGAAACTCTCTGTTACAGACACACACACCAAGACCTGCAGTTCTTGCAATCTTTTTGCTTTGTTATATAGAAAACCAGGATCTGATGGCTATCACAGATCCATAAGTTACTCGGTAAGGCTAATTTCTAGATTCAATACAGGGTGTCTTCTCGCTCAGATTGGCCCAGAGTGGGAGTGCCCTTGACTGGGGCTCCATCACTTTTTTGCCATTTCTTAGAGATGGTTTTTTGTGATGAAGACTCAGCCTGCCCTATGATGCCCCCTACTGGTACTCTTGGATTTGTGAGGTGTGAAGGTGATGGATCGTTGTCCATAGGAATGGAGAGTGGAGGACCGAGTAGGAGGTTTCTTGGAGTGGGGGTAGAGTAGACGAATTTGGCCTTGATTAAGGTACACCTTTAGCTTATATAGTCTAAAGTAAACTTAAAATAATGTGCGCATAGGAACCTAAAACAGGCCTAGCTCGAATAGTTGAACCCTAAATTGTAGATAAAATGCTTGGACTGTGGGCTTGAGTAAAAAAGGCTGAATTATGAAGTATTCATGCTGATTGATGCTAAGATGTTTCCATTGTGGTTTGTCCGGCCCATTCCTTGGAACTGTTTTCGTTGTGATGTGCCTTTGGGGCACACCAACAGGGGGGGCTAACGGACAACTGGACTGTTTTTACAAAGTGCTTTTCAGTCACACCAGCAGAGACTGTGTGACCCCAGAGACTGAACCGCACTATCGACTGCCATGGAGATCACAGATGGATGGACTCTGGAAGCCGGAAGCTGACGTGATTGGATTGCTTGGACTGGACGGAATGACCGACTGTTCTGGGAGAGGGACAGACTGAGAGCTGTCGTTCCACTGGTTGATCATCTTTGGTGATGTGCCATAATGACACATCATCAGGGGGACTGTTAGGATATCAACAAGGTCAAGTGGAACGAGCTGTTTATCCCAGAACTGCATGGCACACTTAGATGGCACTGACCCAAAAGATTGGCACATATCTATCAGATACCACCCTGGAGGTGACGCAGCTTCCCTGCTGATGTCACAGTTTGGATGTGTACCGCCCTTGTATGGGTGTGTCCCGAGATCCCTTTATAATGTTTGCGTGATGAGCACTCGAGGCCTCCTGCCGATCAGGGGCCCATCAGCGCTGGTGTGACTGTAACTATTTCTCTGTCTTTACCTAGATAAAATATAACTAAAAGCATACTTGTCTGTTTTATGCTTCCTACATTCAAGGTAATAAGTAAGTGGGGGTCGCCTGACTGGGTAAAACGAACTGGGTCCACCGAGGGTGTTTCACCTTAGACACGGCACGGTGAAACAGTAACACCACTTTACAATTTCAAAACCCTTCCCTCCTTGTCCCCCGGAAAACCCTCCATAAACTGCAGCTAATTCAAAAGACAGCAGCTTGCATCATTACATCATCTTCTTCACACCTGTACATTAACTCCACTGTCACATTTAATATAAATCAATCCTATGATCATACAAGGCCAACAACAGCCATGGACAAAGAGGGACACAAAACCAACAAGTCACAGACTTCGGTAAAGTTAGAAAGATATTCACAGATTCGGCTTTTCCGGATCAATAACTCATCGGCGGATGATTTATTCTACAAAACAGACACCTCTCTGTAACCACAGCAAGGCAGACAGTCAGCTACAACCGTAGTTTCCTCAAAACGAGTCTCTCACCGCGCTGGGAGAATTACATTGAACCCAATGCAGAGCTCGCGGCTCCGCAGATGCTTAGGGACCGTGTGCAAGTTGCTACCCCAGAAACATAATCATAGAGAAATATTCAACAGCGTCACCGAGGAGAGGTGGATTATTATCAAATTCATTTTATATGTATCTGATCTCATGTATATCATACCACATTTATTGGATTTGAAAATAATACATTTTTTGAGTAATTTCCCAAAGCCTGAATGACAAATGGCACCTATTTTATTATTAGACTAAGTATAAAATGAGCGATGACTACACTTTATATCATTGTAGTGCCACCAAACTTATCATTCACATAGATAACCTCATCTAGTTTATACTACAACTCTTACTTTGGGAAAATGTGCTAAACTCTATTTTTTGCTATTTTTTTTATTGTTATTACAAGCATATAATAGCCAATAAGTACAGTATAGATTATTGTAGTGCTACCAAACTCATCATACACATAGATAACCTCATCTAGTTCATACTACAACTCTTACTTTAAGAAAATGTGCTTAACTTTATTTTTTGACAATTTTTATTGTTATAAAAACAATAACTCATCCGCCGATGAGTTATTGATCCGGAAAAGCCGAATCTGTGAATATCTTTCTAACTTTACCCAAGTCGTTGCAAAGACCCGCCCTACTTTCTTTCTGATTGGCTAATGTCTTGGCTCTGCCTGATTGCATTGGTTGAGCGGAGCTTCTGTTTAAAATCTTGAATAAAAAGTCTACAAAGAAAATTTTGCGCTCATTTTCCAAATGACGGAAATCTGTCGCAGCGACGGAGAACTTTAACCCCTGATAATACTACTTGTAGGAGCCATACTTTGTTTTGCTGTACGTCTTGTGCTCTTCTGACAATAATATCCTCTCTATGGGTGTATGGGCACCCGCATGTGACGTCACTGGTATCTGTGGGTGGCACCGTGGGTGTGGTGTTTGCTCACCTGAGTTCAACAGCGACCTGGATTACGGCGGCTGGGTGAGCTTGGGGAGAAACTTTCTGTTAACCGTCATCAACGCACGGTTTGATGTATCCATGCACGGCTCATAAATGTAAGTAAAAGTTTTGTGTTAAGATTGTGAGATGGAAAAATAAAACGACATCAACGTGTGTAATGGTTCATCGTGACGCGTCGTCAGTAGCCATTACCCCTTGTCTCAGCCGGCCGCGGCGTTTGGATAAGATTTGAAATTGATACGCCGCAATATTTTGTTAACAGAAACTTTGTTGAAGCGCAGATTTAAGCGTATTGTCATTACAACGCTGGGCGTTTTTTGGTTGCTTTCATAAAGTTGTAAATGATAGACGTGAGCGCACGCTGGATTAGACGCCCATTCATTCACAAACCTGTTGCTGCTACTCAGCTCGTTCTGTTACCATACTTTCCTACGGTGAAAAGATACTGCATTTTGGATTGGATCTGTTGTGTTTTGCGTGATTATATTCCCTGCTAGGTTCAGCGGTACATTCACATAAGGTGATGTACTGGTTTTGTTTGTCACTTTTTGTAGTGGTTTGTTTCGTGTGTCAAGCGGGTGAAGCATTGCGCTTGGGAGTGCCGCCGTAGTTCTGGTTCCAAGACGGTCAGTCTGGTTCAAGACTATCGGTAAATAGGCACATAAATACCCACCGCTAGTATACACAGAAGACTAGGGTTGAGTTTAGTTTAGCCCCGCTGGATAGTTAGAGGGAATGATTAACAACGCGTTGCACCTTGTTTAGGTAGAACCTAAGCCATAAATTAAGCCACTGTGTGAGTGTTACAAGCAGACATTTTTGTGGTTTGTGATTTTTGGATTTTTTTGGCGAATAAAAAAATGGAGTCTATGGATACCAGATCAAATGTTGGAAATGAAATGAGAGAGAAAAGACAAATAAAACTTACACCCAAGGCTTTTGAACTTAAAGTGGAGAAGCTTCAAGAAGAACGGCAAAGAAAAGTAAGACATATCAAAGGTGTAATAAAATAAATTAAAGACTTAATGAAAAGTGCTGACAGCGTAGAAAAAGTAAAGTCATATCTTGAAAAAATTTCAAGTATGTTTGAAGAGGCAATACATATGCATGCTGTTCTGATTGCCATGCTCCCTCCTGAAGAACAAGAAAAACAAAATGCTTGGTTTTACAGTATTGAAGAACATAAAACCGCTTTTGTGGAAAAAACTAATAAATGGCTATTTGATGTGCAAGAGGGCGCTGTCGTAGCATGCTTGGGGCCTGCTGTTTCCAAAGATAACATTGATAATGCAGTTGAAGATGACATCAGGCCAAGTGACAGTGTTTCTAACGTGTCCGAAAGATCAAAGGAACGCAGCACGGTGGTGAGTAAAACGTTGTCCTCTGCATCATCAGCCAGGCTGAGAGCTGAGGCTGAAGCAGCTGCTCTTATGGCTCGTCAGAAGCTGCTGAAGGAGAAGCATGCTCTGGAGGAACAGCTGAGGAGAAAAATGGAGGAACAGCAGGAGCTGTTAAGAAGAAAGAAGGAGGAGCTGGATTTAGACATGGATCTGGCAGCTTCTATGGCTAAAGTGAGTGTGTTAAAGGCTTTAGAGGGATCTCATGTGTCTCACATCTCTGCCAAATCAGATGGCATGAATTTATGGGGCTAAAATAGTAGCTTTAACATTTGCAAATGTGTGTGGAGAGTTGTGTGTCTGTATCTCCATTTGTGCGTGTGCAGTGGGATTTGTAAATGTGTGAGAAGATTTGAGTGTCTGTACAACAATCTGCAAATGTGTAAAACTACTTGTGTGTAATCCGTTTTGCAAATGTGTAAAAAATCCACAAATCTGTATTCAGATCTGCAAATGTGTACAGAGATTTGCAAATGTGTAAAAAATCCACAAATCTGTATTCAGATCTGCAAATGTGTACTGAGATTCGCAAATGTGTAGATCAATCTGTAAGCACACACAGAGACACTTGTGTCTGAAGTGTTTTTGCTTCAAGACCCAGAAATACAGACAAATCATTGGTTACAAGTCAAGCGGTTTTTCGGTTGGCTCTCTTTGCACACGTGATTTTTGCTACTGTTCTGCCGCGTGAGATGCACAAATGCGTGGAAGGATTTGTATGCGTATCTTTTCGATTTGTGTCCCCTTGCGCAGACTCACAGGCTCAAAGGCTCACATACTGCCCTGAGCGCAGGCTCACAGGCACACAGGCTGCCTCTTCCGGCTGTGGGAGGTCACGTGACTTTCAAGGATTTTACCAAAGCGTTTTGCTTCCAGACGGCTGATAAGGCAACTTGTTATAACTATATAACTTTCTCCCTTTAACGGCAAAGGTTTCTTGTTTTAATGAGAGACTTATCTTGCTAAAACCAGATAATTGTCTCATCATAACAACGCAACATACCCCGGCATCAGCTCGCGGGATATTTGAGTGTCATGGAGAAGAGGAGAGACGGAGGGGCGCCTTTTATTTCTTTTTAAAAAGTCGTCATTTGTCGGAGGAATGTATTTCTGCACTGAGGAGTGACAAGGTAAGTCGTGCATATACAGCAAGTCCTCTACTTGAAATTTTATCAATTCGGCAGTTATTTATATTTAACAACTATGCTATGGAAACAAGTTGCAGCCCTGTAGTACAGTCTCTGGCTCTGTTTACACGGTGAAAACAGGTTTGCGTTGCCTTTGTCCTCTCCATTTACACACTACAAGGTTTAACTGTTGCTTAGGGGGGGGGGTTTCAGCTATAGCTGTGGGTTTATTTACAACAGTTTGCAGCCGAAACAGTCCTCCGCCAGCCGCTGTTTTCTTCTTCTGGGCAATTTGACTCGGAGCTTCAAAAATCACAGCGCTACTAGTGGTGCGTTATGGGAATTACACCGTTTAAGTACTCTGTAAACAGGGCCTGTGACTGCAAAAGTTCTTCATGTATGTTAATGAGATAGGCTGACATACATACGGATAAGCAGCTTAATTTTTTTAAAACATGTCATGCATATAATCATAAATTCTGCTGTAAAGATTAATAATCATGTGCTTAAAAGAGTCTTTTTAGTTTATTTCTTTTTTATATTAACCATAATTTCATTGTGCTTGTAGACTGACATATCAGCTATAGCAAGCATGGATGATGAGAGCTTGGCCATCTACATTCCCACCTATGCTGACAGAATTGCCACCCAGAGATTTTGCTCCGAGTACCAAGGAAAAGGTGAAAGAGGTGTCCTTCGACAGACATTGCTTGAAAAACTCTTTTCATGGAAATCTTCATGGAAAAGGTCCAATTTGATCTAAAATGTTTTTGGTTTCAGGTAATACCACTATGTAATATATTTCAAAAGAAAGTTTACCATTTGACTCAAAATGGTCATGTTTTCAGGAACATATGGAAGTGAGCCACAATAGAGTCAGTTAGCTTTTCTTTTTGCTGACAAAGATATAGAGCAAAAATACTGATTAAAATGATTACTCCAACATTGTGAAATACAAGTTTTGAAGTCAAATTATTGCTGTTGCTATGAAGCTTCTTTAAGGTAAAAATTCTGAAGCATGTGTTTAAACTGTACTTATTTTCCTTTTCTTTCCATAGGGCATTATGTTTTTTATATTCTTCAAAGTTGATTGTAAAATTGATAAATGCTTTGAGCGCAATAGTGCCCAGAATTCTAACAAAGACTTTTGTCTGTTGTATGTAAAAGGATTTTCTCATGTTCATTTTTGAGATCCATGTATTCATCTTTTTAATACTCATAGATTATGTTCTAGTTTGGTCATCTTCTGGAGGAAGAGAACTTCCTTTCAAAAGGATCTTTCAGAGCACTTGTTAAAGGTACTTTTAATGTATGTTCTTCTGTGAGTTGATGTAACATTGCAGTATAATGTTATGTTTCTAAGGAAAGAATGAGTTGGTTTGATCACAAACCATAACACTTCATTTTGTAATGGGTTTTTACCAAAGATTCATTAAAGGTTTTCATATATCATTCGACCATATTGTCATTGTCAAACAGTACATAACTTGGGTCTCAGTGTTCAGTAACAGAGAACTATAAGTCTTGCTGTTATAAATATAAAAAGTATGTCTTGAATATGAGGAGCAGTGGTGGGGTTTACAGAACATGTCATTTAAACATTTTGTGTCCTGCATGATAGATCACAAGGCAAATGTGAAGTTAGATTTCTTGTTATTGTCCTAATATATGTAGCAGCATATATTTACTGTCAAACACAACAAGAATCACAGAAAATATAAAACCTAGCAGCAAAATTCAAAAAGTTATGTACGTCATGATGAAACCTTTAAGTACATGGGAATCGAAGAAAACAGAGGTCTGTTTTTTTTCCCCTCCATCTGTATTTCTTTGACTGCCTGTCCTTTATGGGTTGTGGGGTCTGCAGCTGCCTAATTCTGACTGTGTGGGAAAGTGACAGGTTCATTCTGAACAGGCTCACAAGGTCATTTGCTCCACAAACTCTTTTTTTTTACAAGAAAATATCACACGTGTCACAGGTTTGTGCGTATATTAGCTCTTAAAAATAAGCATAACTCAATTGTTTCATCATGTGTGGACGGTGCAGGAAGAAAGTTCTCTGTCATCAGAAGGTATGATCCTTCGAACTGTCTCATCACGTGTGAACGGTCCTCTGAAGACGTTGGACTGTGCAAGTTCCCGCCGCTTGCTCAGAAACCTGTATGAGATTGTCTTGTTCACCAAAAAGCCGTGGAAGGGTATACATCATGTAGGACCTGCAACTTGGAGCAATAGTATCTCTAATCTTACGAATTATGTTCCATAAGTGAACCACTTTAAGAGTTCTTCCTGAAAGACAAGAAAATAAACAAGTTCTTAAAGTACATACTCCATATTTAAAAGCATATATCATATAGTATTTATCTTTTACATTCAAACATACCTCAGTGATATTTAAACAGGTGAGCAGAATTGGCTGCTTATCCAAGAAGTCACCAGTAAAGTAATCTGTATTCTTCAGTTTTTGAAAAAGGTTCATCCAGTACTGGCTGTTGATGTGCTGGCTGTGGGTGCTGGATCCCACAATGAAGTAGTTTTCAGGATAGCTGTCATCAAGACGCAAAAATCTTTGAATGTCTTTCATTGTACCATTCTCTGTCTCCATGTCGATATGAATTCTGGCTGTGGTACCCCCTCTTTTCTCAACCTCTGAAACAAAATATCCAGTAGTAACTTTTGGACAGCACCATCCATGTATTCAGCTTTAGAGATGCCAACCTGTAAACACAGCAGAGATTTTGTTATCGTTCTTTCAAGTTTTTTTTATTTTAAACAAAAGGTAAAAATAACAATTGATTTACTCTTTCTAAAAATTGAACACGTTAGTTCTGCTAAATGTGAGAAGCTAAATATTCCAAATTCAAAGTTTTCAAGTATTTAAATTTTGTGTCAGATCAAATGCACAGGCATTCTAAGATGCAAAAGAGAACATTCATGATTTTCTGGCTGTATTTTTAATGTAGCTATCTTAATCCTGGTCCTCCTTAATGTTTTTGTTTATGGGAATTTTAAAAAGTACTTTTACAGAATTCCCATCAGAAGGAGAATAGCTACTGTTTAAAATTGTGATTAAAGGTTAGACTGGATCAATGTTTAATAGCTCAAACCTAGACTGCAATGCAACAATGTTGTTGATTAAGATTTGTTTTCTTTTCTGAGTAAGTTTAAAAAGACATCAGAAAAAACAAATGCAACAACTAATAAACTGAGAACAGTTGTGCCTTCCTGCCAGGTGCTTTTATTGATAAATTCTGATATTAACTTTTGAATTTGCAGCAATAATAATCGATTATCAGTTTTTGCTTTTCTCCTTATTAAAGCATAAAGCAGTAGTTGACTGGGTTTATTAATGGATCTGATATAAATAGCTGTCCTTTACTGGCTTGTGAATAGTCACATTAGAAAGCTCTGTATTCATCACTTTGTTTTGACATAATAAAATATGGATAAATGTAGCTTTATCTAGCCTCACTTTTATTGTGTAGAATACACATACTTTTAATTAGCCTTACGAGTGTCGAATTAACATTTATTTTAATTACATTTAATTCAAATACATAAAAGGTATAGGTACTTTTGCAGTCACAGGCCATGTTTAGAGTACTTAAACGGTGTAATTCCCATAACGCACCACTAGTAGCGCTGTGATTTTTGAAGCTCCGAGTCAAATTGCCCAGAAGAAGAAAACAGCGGCTGGCGGAGGACTGTTTCGGCTGCAAACTGTTGTAAATAAACCCACAGCTATAGCTGAAACCCCCCCCCCTAAGCAACAGTTAAACCTTGTAGTGTGTAAATGGAGAGTACAAAGGCAACGCAAACCTGTTTTCACCGTGTAAACAGAGCCAGAGACTGTACTACAGGGCTGCAACTTGTTTCCATAGCATAGTTGTTAAATATAAATAACTGCCGAATTGATAAAATTTCAAGTAGAGGACTTGCTGTATATGCACGACTTACCTTGTCACTCCTCAGTGCAGAAATACATTCCTCCGACAAATGACGACTTTTTAAAAAGAAATAAAAGGCGCCCCTCCGTCTCTCCTCTTCTCCATGACACTCAAATATCCCGCGAGCTGATGTTGCGTTGTTATGATGAGACAATTATCTGGTTTTAGCAAGATAAGTCTCTCATTAAAACAAGAAACCTTTGCCGTTAAAGGGAGAAAGTTATATAGTTATAACAAGTTGCCTTATCAGCCGTCTGGAAGCAAAACGCTTTGGTAAAATCCTTGAAAGTCACGTGACCTCCCACAGCCGGAAGAGGCAGTCTGTGTGCCTGTGAGCCTGCGCTCAGGGCAGTATGTGAGCCTTTGAGCCTGTGAGTCTGCGCAAGGGGACACAAATCGAAAAGATACGCATACAAATCCTTCCACGCATTTGTGCATCTCACGCGGCAGAACAGTAGCAAAAATCACGTGTGCAAAGAGAGCCAACCGAAAAACCGCTTGACTTGTAACCAATGATTTGTCTGTATTTCTGGGTCTTGAAGCAAAAACACTTCAGACACAAGTGTCTCTGTGTGTGCTTACAGATTGATCTACACATTTGCGAATCTCAGTACACATTTGCAGATCTGAATACAGATTTGTGGATTTTTTACACATTTGCAAATCTCTGTACACATTTGCAGATCTGAATACAGATTTGTGGATTTTTTACACATTTGCAAAACGGATTACACACAAGTAGTTTTACACATTTGCAGATTGTTGTACAGACACTCAAATCTTCTCACACATTTACAAATCCCACTGCACACGCACAAATCGAGATACAGACACACAACTCTCCACACACATTTGCAAATGTTAAAGCTACTATTTTAGCCCCATATGAATTCCTATTTAAAAGAAAGTAAAAGAACACAGCTAAATGTTGATGCTGCAGCATTTGTATCTACGTTCACCACACAGTCATTGGCTTTGGAGGCTGTAGATGATGTTTTGCCTTTAGGTTATGATGCTGTGAGGCCAAAGACACACAAAATGGAGATGCCCACTCTGCCTATGCTGCCTGCTAATATGACTGGTCTCCCTACTCTGACCACTGTTGTGACTGCAGTGCCCAATAGGTCCACTGCTGATCGTATGCCAGCTGTTCTGACTGGGGTTGGTGAGCCAACTCTCTCCATGCTGCCTGTTGCTTCTGGCCTGCCTGCTGCTGTGACTGGAGCGGATCCGCGTGTAATACCTGGAGGTGCTTTACATCCATCAGAAACTCACCCCCAGTTTGACCCAACTTTACCTGTAATGCAGAATAACCCTGATCAGCGTTTCCTCACAGTTTTAGAGAGGCAAAATCAAATAACATCGTTATTGGTTGAACAACAGTCACTTTTCCTTTTACCGAAGCGAGACCTGCAGATATTTGATGGAGACCCACTGCAGTACCAGACCTTCATACAGGGATTCGAGCACAACATTAAGGGAAGAACACAAAGTCATAAGGACTGTCTGTATTACCTCGAACAATATACTAGAGGTCAGCCCAGAGATTTAGTTCGCAGCTGTCAACATCTGCCACCTTCTAATGGATACATTAAGGCAAAGTCACTACTTCTTGAGCATTTTGGTGACCCATTCAAAATGGCTTCTGCTTATATGGATAAGGTGCTATAAGGCCAATGGTTAAAGCTGAAGACATCAAAGCTTTACAAGCTTACAGTCTTTTGCTGTGTGAATGTTATAACGCTATGGGAACTACTGCAAGTGACTTGAATGTGCCTACAAATATGCAAACCATAGTGAAGAAGTTGCCTTATAAGCTGCGGGATCGGTGGTGAAGTGTGGCCTGTGATATTCAGGAGAAATTCCATCGTAGAGCCACATTTCCTGACATTGTTGAGTTTTTGGAAAAGCAAGTCAAGATTGCAAGTGACCCTTTATTTGGAAACATACAAGATGCACCTGTTACAGGAAAAAGAGATGCAAAAATTGTCAAGTCTCAGACTAGCTCAAGAGCTAGAGGCAGCAGTTTTGCCACTAATGTAGCACCTGCCAAGAAGAAAGTGGAGCCTGGAAACAAAAAAGGTAGCTCACATGCAAAGGTGTGTCCGTTTTGTGGAGCTGGACATGATTTGGATGTTTGCCTTCTCTTGGATAAAAGGACACGAGATGAGAAGATGTCTTTTTTGAAGGAAAACAAGATGTGCTTTGGATGTCTGTGCATTGGGCACATGAGTAAATATTGCAGAAAACGTTTATTGTGTAGAGTATGCAACCTTAAGCACCCCACATTGCTGCATGTCCACTCCAAAGCAAAACAAATGAGCGCAATACAGGCTAATAATGACTTGGAAGTCGCTAGAGAAGGTGCTCTGATGTCTGTGCAGTCTAGTGGCTTGACTGGGGCCGGTAGACTGGACTGTACGCTCTCTATCCTACCTGTACAGGTGAAGTCCAAAAGGGGAAATGAGACTGTGGTCACATATGCATTCTTGAATCTGGGGAGTACTGCCTCATTTTCTACAGAACGACTTATGAACCGGCTGAATCTGACAGGAAGGAAGCTGGGAATACTCCTCAGGACTATGGGTCAAGAAAAGGTTGTGGACAGCTACATGTTGTCTGGTTTAGAAGTTGCTGGGCTGGATTCAGACAACTTTTGTAGTTTGCCTGAGATGTTTACACAGAGAAGCATGCCTGTACATCAAGGGAACATACCACACTCAAAAGATGTCATAAGATGGCCACACCTTAGTGATATAAAAATCCTAGAGATCAATGCGGATGTGGACCTTCTGATTGGGACCAATGTACCTCAAGTTCTAGAGCCATGGGAGGTGGTTCGTTCAGTGGATGGAGGTCCTTATGCAATCAGGACCATCTTGGGTTGGACAGTGAATGGCCCGCTCAGAGGAGACTACCAGATCAGTGACCAGTATGTGCTTCCTGACGTTAGAGTGAATTGGATCTCTGTGGCCAGGCTTGATGAGCTTTGGGAGAAGCAGCTGAAGGTTGATTTCCCTGAGACTGTGCATGAAGAACAATTTGGGCTATCAAGGGAGGATCAGCGCTTCATGAAGTCTGTTTTAGAGTCGGCCAAGCTCATTGATGGTCATTACAGTATTGGTCTGCCAATAAAGCAAAGACATTTTAAAATGCCAAACAATAGGACAGTTGCAATAAAGCGTGCATTGAGTCTCAAAAGACGTTTGAATAAAGATCCTTCTTTTTGTACTAACTACACCACATTCATGTCTGAAATGCTGGCTAATGGCTATGCAGAGAGAGTTCCAACTGAGCAGCTGGCCCGTTGTGATGGGAGGGTGTGGTATATACCGCACCATGGGGTATATCACCCAAAAAAGAAGAAGCTGCGGGTAGTTTTTGACTGTGGTGCCACATTTCAGGGGACATCACTGAACTCACAACTTCTGCAAGGACCAGACCTCACAAGTTTGCTAGTAGGTGTCCTCACAAGATTCCGTAAAGAACCTGTGGTGCTCATGGCAGATGTTGAGGCCATGTTTCATCAGGTCAGAGTGCCAGCTGAGGACTGTGATTTGTTGAGGTTCTTGTGGTGGCCAGGAGGAGATTGTAGTCAGGAGCTGGTGGAGTTAAGAATGGTGGCACATCTATTTGGCGCTACTTCCTCCCCTAGTTGTGCCTGTTTCACTCTGAGGAAGTGTGCTGAGGACAATCGTAAGCATTCCTGTCCTTTGGCTATTAACACAGTCTTACACCATTTTTATGTTGATGACTGTTTAGTGTCTGTTTGCTCTGAAGAGGAAGCTGTGTCTTTGTGTGGAGAGCTCATCATGTTGTGTGCTAAAGGTGGGTTTAAACTCACAAAATGGATCAGTAACCGACGCACAGTCCTTGCTACTATCCCTCAGGAGGAGCAAGCCAAAGAAGTGAAAGATCTGGATCTGGACAGTGATGCCTTGCCTGTTGAGCGTGCCCTTGATGTGAAGTGGTGTGTACAGTCTGACTCATTCAAGTTTAAAATCATCCTCAAAAACCGACCAATCACAAGAAGAGGAATATTGTCTGTGATCAGCTCGGTCTACGACCCACTTGGTTTTCTGGCACCCGTTGTTTTGTCTGCCAAGAAATTCCTCCAAGGCCTTTGTCGGAAGCGTCTGGGATGGGATGACCCTTTGCCTTGCTCCGTCACCAGAGAATGGATGTCCTGGCTGGAGGACCTACATCACCTTGAGAATTTCAAAGTCAGTAGGTGCCTAAAACCTGTTGACTTTGGTGACCTTGTTTCTGCTCGGCTCCACCACTTTGCAGATGCAAGTGAGGAGGGATTTGGAACTGTGACTTACCTACTACTCCAAGACAACAAAGGACATTTTCAGTTCATTTGTGATGGGGAAGGCACGTGTCGCTCCTTTAAAACCATTCCCCGTATGGAGCTTACTGCTGCAGTCGTGGCTAGTAGGATGGACAAGTTGTGGAGACAGGAATTGCAAATGGACCTTCAGGAGTCAGTTTTTTGGACAGACAGCACATCTGTTATGAAATACATCAAAAATGAAACATCAAGATTCAAGATATTTGTTGCAAACAGAGTGTCTGAAATACTAAAGCTGTCTGACATCTCTCAGTGGAGATACGTGAACACATCTAACATCCCTGCGGATCTTGCCTCCAGAGGTGTTAAAGTTCAGTCCTTTCTGAAGACTGGTGTGTGGCTCTGCGGTCCTGATTTTCTATGCGAGCCTGAAATCAGGTGGCCCGAAAACCC
Source organism: Fundulus heteroclitus (assembly GCF_011125445.2). Classification (NCBI taxonomy): domain Eukaryota; kingdom Metazoa; phylum Chordata; class Actinopteri; order Cyprinodontiformes; family Fundulidae; genus Fundulus; species Fundulus heteroclitus. The sequence continues at coordinate 34,037,043 of NC_046381.1, read as the reverse complement.
TGAGATCTTGGAAAGTTCTCTTGTTGGAGACCCAGAGGTTCGGACTGAGTTGGTAAATACTGTTCAAGTTGAGCAGGTCAGTCCAATGGAGAAGCTCATTGGTTACTTTTCCTCCTGGCTTCGTCTCAAAAGGGCTGTGGGTTGGTTTCTCAAGTTTAAGACCGTGCTGGTGTCTCTGGTACAACATCGAAAGCTGCTGAGAGAAATTCTTATTCAATCTTACCTGAATGCTGAGCAGCTGGGGAAAGAAGTACAGGCTCAGATGAAAAATGTTAAAGCTCAATTGCCAAAATGTTTTCTGTCCATGGAAGACATGGTTGTGCCCGAATCAGCTATAATTCGTTTGTGTCAAAGAACACGATTTCCAGAGGAACTGGCCAACTTGGAGAAAGGGCAGGATGTGAGAAGGACGAGTCACCTTTTCAAGCTAAGTCCGTTCCTGGATGGTGGTCTTATTAGGGTCGGGGGGCGGCTTAGTAGAGCTTCTATGCCAGTTGAAGCTGAGCATCCAGTTATACTGGCAAAAGATCTGTACATCTCTAATTTGATTCTCCATCATGTACATGAAGTAACAGGACATGGTGGACGAAACTACATGCTGTCTCATCTGCGTCAGAAGTATTGGATTCCTGGCGCCTGTGTTGCCATAAGAAGAATTCTGACCAAGTGTGTCATCTGCCGTCGTTTGTCTGCTGCTCCTGGACATAAAAAAATGGCTGATCTTCCTCATAACAGAATTACTCCTGATGAGCCTCCTTTTAGTAGAGTTGATTTGGACTGCTTTGGACCATTTGAGGTCAAGCATGGAAGAGCTGTGGTCAAGAGGTATGGGCTCATTTTTACCTGCCTGGCGTTACGAGCCATACACCTTGAAGTGTTATCATCTTTGGACACAGACTCATTTATTAATGGTTTCAGAAGATTTATTGCACGTCGTGGTTAAGTCCTGGAAATCCGTTCAGATAACGGTACTAACTTTGTGGGCGCTGAACGAGAATTAAGGAAGGCCATTGAAAAGCTGAACCACAAACTCATAAATGATGTGCTGCTACAAAAAAATGTGAAATGGGTTTTCAACCCTCCAGCAGCATCACACCATGGAGGTGCTTGGGAGAGGTTGATCCGTTCAGTCCGTTCAGTTCTATTTTGAAGACTCAGACCTTGGACGAAGAAGGCTTGGCGACTGTGTTTTGTGAGGCTGAATCTATTATTAACAGCCGTCCAATAACAAAAGCATCAACAGATCTTCAAGATCTGGGGTCCGTTCTTCGTACGTCGCTAACTCAGTTAGCAGGATTTCATTGTTGACGATTTGGCATGATCTTGGATCGTTTGGTTCTTCGAAAGACTTCCTGCACTTGTTGTCATAGCAACATGTGCGCCAGCTTAAACCTGCTCCAGAGCAGGCTTATTTCATGTAAACAAGATTAGATCACGGCTGTATAAGCGGAGGAGATAGGGAAGTCTGCCATAGCTATGTCCATTTTTACGACAGCAACCTGTTGCGGAAGGTGCAAGAATAATTTGCAGAGTTTTTTCGAATTAATCGCGTATTGCGCAATAGACAGGATCCTTTAGCGCAGCACGACAGTGTAGTTGTAGAGAGATTTTTCTTGGTGGCTGTTATAAACAGACAAACACATCATTTAACAATGGCTTTTAAAGAGGAAAAAGTGGTATTGGAGCCATAAATATAAAATATTTAAGTTATTTGTATGATAGTTTGCTTTTTATTTTTATCATATTCAGTAAGAAGATTTGTTCAGGCTATTTTATTGTGAAGTTTAGTTTTACTTTGAAAGGCTTGCTTCCTGTCGAGCCGTATATTGTATTTAAAAAAACTATGGATGGATTATCTAGACACGGAGCAATACAGTTTTACCGTGTAAACTGTGGATGACTTGGAAAAGGAAGATTAAATTTTTTTATGGATAAAGATTTTTTTTATTAAAATTCCCAGTTTGCACGCATCCTTTACTTCCCGTGCCTAAGGAATGACACTGAAATGTGGATCTCTTGACATAACAAGTGCCTTTTTAAAATAAAGTATAATAATTAAAGGCTTCCATTTTGTAGAATATTCTTGTATTTCACTTTTACTTTTCCCCATGTTCTAGTGGGTCCCGTGGAGTCTCTGATATAAAAGAACAAAGTTAATATGAAATTATTAAAATGCAAAAATTCATACTGTAGAAAGTGATAGAAACATCTACCATGGACAGTATTTACGCATTAATTTGTTTGCTGCTTTTTGCCAGCCCTCTCTACTGGCTTTAACAGACTTTAAGGTGTTTTAATTAATGACTCAAATTCGGCATAACCTTCCATTAAAAGCTTGTGTTCTGCTTGGGAGACAAACTGTGGGCGTTCTTTGGCCATGCTGAACAGCCAATAGCAGCGTTGCTGATCAATGTTTCTACTATCGATACATTTCCCCTTTTAAACAAACGCATGAACGCGCAGTTGTCTCAGATAACTCAATCCAGCCATACTAATCATAAACAACAGGTGTGTTCAAAGAACCCAATTAGCCGGATTATGATTAGCCGGATGAAATCATCTTGGATGTGTCAGTTGATCTCGGATGTTTTAAGCAACGTACGAAGAACGGACCCCTGGAAGCATTAACACCTAACCATCTACTTCTTCTCTAGACACAGCCGTTGTTGCCACCTGGAGTGTTTGAGAAGGAGGATCTGTACACTCGTCGTCGGTGGAAACAAGTGCAGTATATGGTGGATCTGTTCTGGAAGCGCTGGGTGAAGGAGTATCTTCCTGAGCTTCAGGAGCACCAGAAATGGAATACTGCACAGAGAAACTTTGTTCCTGGAGATCTAGTAGTGCTAGTGGATGATATGGCACCGCACAAGACTTGAATTACAGGAAGAATTGTGGACACTGTTCCAGACAAAAATGGACTAGTTCAGAGTGTACGGATTAAAACTAAAACAAATAACCAAAGTCTGTCTTCTGCAGGAAGCAGAAGAGCAGTGAAGACCTGTGGATTATTTGGGCATGAACTTTGAGCTTTTGAATGGACTGGTCTGACTTTATTAGACTGCTTGGATCTAAGAGTATAAAATGGACTTTGATGAACTTGTGTGTTCACTTTGAATTTTCATTGGTGTCTCCTACAAGGTGATGGTGGTGGTGAATTATTATCATGAAATAATTTGGGGCCGGAAATGTAGGAGCCATACTTTGTTTTGCTGTACGTCTTGTGCTCTTCTGACAATAATATCCTCTCTATGGGTGTATGGGCACCCGCATGTGACGTCACTGGTATCTGTGGGTGGCACCGTGGGTGTGGTGTCATCTGTATTAGTTTGTTTGCTCACCTGAGTTCAACAGCGACCTGGATTATGGCGGCTGGGTGAGCTTGGGGAGAAACTTTCTGTTAACCGTCATCAACGCACGGTTTGATGTATCCATGCACGGCTCATAAATGTAAGTAAAAGTTTTGTGTTAAGATCGTGAGATGGAAAAATAAAACGACATCAACGTGTGTAATGGTTCAGCGTGACGCATCGTCAGTAGCCATTACCCCTTGTCTCAGCCGGCCGCAGCGTTTGGATAAGATTTTAAATTGATACGCCGCCATACTACTTATTTAAATCAGAGGGGGGAGGAATGTATCCCCCCCAGGGATAAAACATGAATGACCAGAGGGGGGGACATCACAACCAGAGGGGGGGGGGGGATCCCCCCCCAGCAAATCGCACCCTGCTGAACATGTTTGCTTTGTTTCAGCATAATCCTTTATATTTATGGGACTGTTATTATGTGCAATGTGGTAATTTGTTAAAATTAGTAAATTATAATATCTACAATAACAACACAGACATGGCTTTTACACCTACCCATTCAGGATGGGCTTCCCAAACTTTTTCAGCCGTGCACACCCTCCCCCTTGCATGACCCATTCGGCTTGACGCACCCCCGATCTTCAAATAAAATAAATAAATAAAATAAAATAAATAAATTATATATATATATACTCCCTAGGCGCAGCCAAGGTGTTGAGGGGATCCGCTTTGGTGGCCTTAGGATTGCGTCTCTGCTATTCGCGGATGACGTGGTCCTATTGGCTTCATCAGGGCGTGATCTACAGCTCTCACTGGAGCGGTTCGCAGCCGAGTGCGAAGCGGCCGGGATGAAAATCAGTGCCTCCAAATCCGAGACCATGGTCTTGAACCGGAAAAGGGTAGAGTGCCTTCTCCGGGTTGGGGAGGATGTCCTGCCCCTAGTGGAGGAGTTCAAGTATCATGGGGGTCTTGTTCACGAATGAGGGGAAGATGGAGCGGGAGATCGACAGGTGGATTGGTGCAGCGTCTGCTGTGAAGCGGGCGCTGTACCGATCCGTTGTGGTGAAGAGAGAGCTGAGCCAAAAGGCGAAGCTCTCGATTTACCGGTCGATCTACGTTCCTACCCTCATCTATGGTCACGAGCTTTGGGTCGTGACCGAAAGAACGAGATCCCGGATACAAGCGGCTGAAATGAGTTTTCTCCGTAGTGTGTCTGGGCTCTCCCTTAGAGATAGGGTGAGGAGCTCAGTCATCCGGGGAGGACTCAGAGTAGAGCCGCTGCTCCTCCACGTCGAGAGGAGCCAGTTGAGGTGGCTCGGGCATCTGGTCAGGATGCCTCCTGGACGCCTCCCTGGAGAGGTGTTCCGGGCACGTCCCACCGGGAGGAGACCCAGGGGAAGACCCAGGACACGCTGGAGGGACTATGTCTCCCGGCTGGCCTGGGAACGCCTTGGATTCCTCCTGAGGAGCTGGCCCAAGTGGCCGGGGAGAGGGACGTCTGGGCCTCCCTACTGAAGCTGCTACCCCCGCGACCCGACCCCGGATAAGCGGAAGACGACGGACGGACGTATATATATATATATATATATATATATATATATATATATATATATATATATATATATATATATATATATATATATATATATATATATAATATAAGAGTAGACCCCGCATTGACTGTCGCTGCGCAGGAATGCGGTACCACGCACGTGACGTCACCGTCTCAAGAGCAACGCCCCTTTTGCCGCTTAGGTAGGGCATACAGGAGAGAACGCATACAGGAGAGAACGCACGGATAACGGATATGACCGACTTTACAGCCGTTAAACTTTCCCAAGACGATGTCCCAGGCACACGGATTACTGGTCGCACTGTCGAAGAACACACCAACCTTCAGCTCAAACAATGGCTTGAGTGTCGAGGGCTTAAAAAGACTGGGCGTCACCTTGGGGCGGTCGAGTTGATACCTAATCCTGCTGATTCAAGCTGACACACTAATGATGCCTCAGCACTGTGCGGCTCATTTTTGTTTAAATCGAGGGACTATTTATGTCAGGGCTCGAGGGATAACTTTTTACAAGCAAGATGAAAAAACATTGTATTTTTGATCAGAATGTAAGTTTTCTAATACCAGGAGACACAAAGTTGTTGTTAGACATTAGTGAATAAACAGCATATATATATATATATATATATATATATATATATATATATATATATATATATATATATATATATATATATATATATATATATATATATATATAGTGAACCCTGGCTATATTGCGGTTCACCTTTCACAGTCTCGCTGCTTCAAGGATTTGCATTGATGAGCCGTTCATTACAGTTCTCATCAGGTGGCGTGTCGGTTTATAAGAATCTTTTTGCCCAGAAGAAAAAGGAGTGACAACTACCGATAAAAATGTGTTCTTCTCCCGGAAAAAAACTCACCTGCACCGCGGGCTTTAGAAGAAAAAAACGCTACAGAGCGGAGTCACGGATGCAGCGCCTCAGTCAAAAGAGCAGTGAAATACACACGAGTCACTATTTGTCCTACTGTACTTTGTATTTTTTTTTTATAATAATTTTTCATTTTCTCCCGTTCTAATCCAATGACTCGGGTCGCGGTGGGCGGCGCTGATCTCCGCAATTTGAAGCCTTCAGTTCGTATTGATTAAAATTATTATTTTACAGCTTATTTGTAAATAATAATAAAAAACGTTTATATAGTACTTTCATTTGTTAAACAAATGCTTGGGCCGGTAAAAAGGTTTTGTTCTATGGTTTCAATATACTATAGTGTATTTCATTGTATATAATAATTGTAAAAAAAAAAAAATAAAGGTTACTACTTTACAGATTTCGCCCATCACGGGTTCTTTTTGGGACGTATATGTACATATGCACATGTACAAATGTGTTTGTTTATATAGCAATAAAAAAATTATAAAAAATGTGTGTGTGGCTGTGTTTTGAAACATACATACATCACGTCAGAATAATCTAATACTTTTAACCCCACTAAGATTATTTAAACGCACTGAACCATTTGTTATAATAGCTATAGTTTTAAGATTTTAAGCAAAACAAATGTGAAAATTAGTTCAACATTAAACGAGTTATAGTTGATTAAAATTGATTCTGCACCTGGTTAACACATTAGACTGAGCGGAGTTGTCGACCGCCCCAAGATGGCACCCCTAAATCTCGTCAGCGCCTATAGGCGAGAGCGGTCGATGCGGGGTCTACTCTTTATGTATGTCTATGTATATAGATATATATAGATAGATAGATAGATATCTTTATTGTCATTTTGTATGCACAAAGTGCGTACAGAACGAAATTTTGTTTGAAAAAAAATCACTCTAAAACATCTCTGTAGATTGCACTATTTTTCAGCATAAAGATGCAGCAGCGATTTATGTAAACAATTGAAATGAAAAACAATGTAACAATGTAAACAGTGCAGGGGAAATAGACAGTGTGCTATTCTTTTATGTGCTTGTACTGCTCATGAGCATTACCACCCTCCTAAATAGAGTATACCCACCTACCTCCCACTGTCTCTCTGCCCTCTGGCAATTTGGTCAGGGTAAAGGTCTGGTTCTCCTCTAAAGACTGCATCTCCTCATCCATTGCTCTCTTCCATTTACTTGCCTGTGGGGATGTCATAGCCTGTTTAAAGGTCAGTGGTACACCACACATTGCTCGGTAGCAATAGTCAATACTGGTGAGTGTACTATCATCATCATCATCATCATCACTATCTCCCTGAGTAAAGTAATCACTAAGGTTACTCGGGGGCTTACGATCTCTAATGGGGTATCTTCTACTTCTTGCGGCCTGTGGCATCACCCTGTGGTGCTCCTTGCCACCATCCTCTGGGGATTCTGGACTGTCAGTCTGTACATCTGTGCTCTGAGCACTGGGCTGCAATGCGTCTGTCTTGTCAGTATTTACGATGGGGTCAAATCCTAATTCCTGTGTCTGAGTCTCACTATCACATGTTGTCTTAGTGATAAATTTAACCAGTCTGTGTTTCTGCACTTTCCCGTTGTTGGGGTAGTAAACTAGAAAGGCAGGGCTCCCCTTGTCATGCCCTACGAAGAAGCCCTTCTCACACTTGGGATCTAGTTTATCCTTATTTTGTACATACACATAGCACTCTGATCTGAATTTGTGCATATTGGCTAGATCACACTTCTTCCCTGTCAGTGCTGTCTACGGTGTTGTGCCAATGTGCTTGTTAAAGCATCGGTTTCTGGTGTAGGCTGCTTCCTGTACAGCATAAGGCCATAGGCTCTTAGGTAAATTACTGTCAATGAGCTTACACCTTGCCATCTCGAAAAGAGTTGGCCCTTCCTTCTCAGCTATCCCATTTCGGCTTGAGGAGTAAGGTTCTGTTTTTTCCAGAGCTCATATTCTTCGGCCCTACCATCAAACATTGGCCACTTTGCCTTTTGCTGCACCATAACTAGCTACCACGTGTTCGTCGTCACGCTTTCTGTTGTTGCAACTCTGCTTGTCGTCGTCACTGGGCCCATAACCTGTTAGCAAGAGTGCAATATTGCAACACTACGAAAGGTAGACAGACAACTTCTCTCCTCAACCTCGAGGGCATAAAACTTTATTTTTCCCCTTCATCAAACATATAACGTCCCACCAGAAAATAGCACCCCCTTGCGGTGTGAAATAGGTAAGTATAGTACATAATACTTTCAGTCAGCCATACACATATGCCAACAGACACCCAAGCACCAGACTGAGGTTTTGCTGCTAACACTTTATTTTAGGACAAACAGAATGGGACAGCTTTCACCCCACTAGTCCCCGAACCACCACTCCTCCCCCCGGAAGCCACACATTTCTTCCGAATAAATCCAAAACAACCTACTTAAAGAAACAGTATACTGTTGTGTGCAACACCATTTAGCAATAAAGTCTATTACAAATCATTGCAATACTTTTTGTTTATTGATTAAATTTACAGTTTTTGATTTCAATCTTTACAAAGGGAATGTTTATTTACATTGTTTATGGTGTGGGGGAAAACACTGTTGGACCGCCATTGCAGTTTTCAGTTGGTGTTTGGCACTGGTGTTTGATCAAGTGGATTAGGTCTCAGGCTGCCAGTCAGAAGATTGGAGGTACAAATCCAAGCTGTGCCAATTTCAGAGAATTACATTTTGGGGGGGGGGTCGTGGCCGAGTGGTTAGAGCACTGCGCTTGCAGTTAGAGAAGGTTGCAAGTATCACCGGTCCAGGCACTCTGGGTCTCTGAGCAAGACCCTTAACCCCAGATTGCTCCCCGGACGCCGCACATGGCAGCCCACTGCTCCCCAAGGGTGATGGGTTAAAAGCAGAAAACAAATTTCGTTGTATGTTTCAATGACAATAAAGATTATATTACAATTACTATTACTATTACGAGCTCGCACACCCCCTAGTGGCAGCTCCACACACTGAGAATCCCTGCTCTATCACTGGTGCCTATCTCCAGCTGTCAATGGGCGAGAGGCGGGGTACACCCTGGACAAGTCGCAAGTCTATCGCAGTATTTAATACATTAATGAGTTGACAAAATATGTGACAAATAAAAGAGAAAAAAAACCAATAATGCATAGATATCTGATTATTTAACCCTTTAGGGACATTATTACACATAATACTAAAAACTAGAAACATTCCTGAATGAATGTTGATCGGGCCTGCTACTTGGTGCATGTTTCTCTGACTAGAGCTGGAGCTTCCTTCAGTTAGGCTCAGTGTGCATAAGGTGTGTTTATAAAAGCTGGTTCAGTGTTAAAGTTTTTTGTACATTTCAAAAATCATCTCATTAGCAGTCCTAAGAAGTTTTCCTTGTAAATCTGTGAAAAGAAGCAGAACAGGTGGAGTGCAGAACACCTCTGATTTGGTAACTGTATTTTCAAGTCCTTCAACATCATTTTCACACTATCAACATAAAATCATACATTTTCCGAAGCTGTAAAGACTATCCATCCGTCCATCCGTCCGTCCAAAATGGTTCACTGCATCGTCAGGTGATGGAAAGTTGGTTGAAAAGGGCTGGAGGTCTGCTTCCATGATGTCTGGGTTAAGGTTCTTAATATTCCAAAAGAATAGTTGACATTTGTGCTTAATGGGACACTGTGAAGATGGTGATCAATCGAATTTATGATGAGACACTCCCAGTTATAAACCTTCAGGATGGCGAGAGTAGCAGAGTTTTTACGACAAGATCAAGAGTGTGCCCATTTGTTGTGTTAGGAGTCATTGACAAGTTGTCTGAAATTAAAACAGTCCAGTAACTGAAGGAGTTAAATTGCAGTGACGGGAGGGGGTGTCTACATGAATGTGCATATACCCCAGTATTATGACATTTGTAGAGGATGCACAGATAGTACTGAAAAGGTTTGGCATCTCAGGGATGAGCAAATGATTTGTAAAATGTTTTTAATCAATAGAAAAATGTTGTGTAAAAAGTACAAAAATATATTTGTAATGTATACAGTAAACTGAGGGCTTAATCTTCAAAAGGTTTACATGTATTAAAACACGTTCAAACCAAGTAGTGTGTGTAAAACTTATCTTCAAACCAGGTGCAAAGCAATTTGCATGTGCAAAATGAGCTGAACAGCAGGCACAAACTTTTCTGCATGTGTTCATGAATATGTAGATCACAAGCTAATGACCAAACTGCACATATTTATAGGAGGAAGATATGCAAATGTTAATACTTAAAACACCTATTGGTAATTACGAGTATCTTGTCATACCTTTTGGTCTTACAAACGCCCCAACAGTTTTCCAGGCTCTGATAGATGACATCCTCAGAGAGTTCCTCAAAAAAATTATTAAAGAGCATCGACAGCATGTCGTGTTGGTTTTGCCATCAAGCCCCCTCTAGAAGAGTCGAGGCACTGGTTAGAGGGTACTCATCAACCTATCATCACGGCCGACCATAAAAACCTGACCTACCTCCAAACTGTCAAGAGATGTCAGTCCAGTTGGTTCTTATTTTTCTCTTGCTTCCAATACAACATCATCTACCATCCTGGCTCCAAGAACACCTGAAGCCAGGTCCTGTCAACTCTCTTCTGAAGAGGAGGATCAGCAGGCAGTTACCATCATACCCCCACCTCCTGTGTCATTGGGTAACGCTCCTAGGATATGGAACGTGGTATCAAGTAAGCTCTCCATGACGAACCAGATCCTGGGGGAGGACCAACTAAGCAGCTCTACGTACCTTCATCTTTCAGATCATTCATCCAACTTCTTGGGTCATCATGGTTCCAGGCGCTCCATTGGCCTTCTCCTTAGATACTTCTGGTAGCTTTCATGAGGGTCCATTCCTAGATTCCTGGTATCACGAACATTGAAGAGTCCATTGGTGCTACACCCTTGGATCCGCTGCCTTGAGGTACGTCACAAGGGGTCCTGGTGCCTATCTCCACCACTATAACTATCTGCCTGTGTGTGGACTGTTTCTTTTTTTATTTTATTTTTTTGCAGCTTCCAGTGGCTTGCTTTTTATTGACAGTAGACTGACAGGAAAGGAGCAGAAGAAGGGGAGAGACATGCGGCAAAGGACCGCGGGTTGGATTTGAACCTGGGTCGTTCGCGTTGAGGACTAAAGGCCTACAAACATGGGTCGCGCTATCCACTACGCCACGAGCGCGCTCCATGTGTGTTGACTGTTGGTGGTGGTGTGTCTTCTCACCTTTCTCCTGCAGGATGTGAAAGGGGGATGCTAGACATAGGTGTTTTCCCATCAGAAGACAGAAGAAAGGTGTCAGAGCATTGGCTCTCCCAACCAGACCTTTTACTCCAAGTCGTTCCTGGTTTCTTGTTCCCTTGCTAACGTTCGTGTTTTCTTTTCCAGACACCATATTTGCCAGAACCCCGTCCAGATCATTCTCTGTTATTCTAAGAAGATCTCCTGTCTGAGTTATCAGTTTTGGATCCCAAGAGCCTTTCTGGCACTCCTGTCAACCACTGCTTCTCCGACCCGCTGGTGTTCAAAGATCTCCTTCCACTATCAAGCCTGTCCACCCTCCAGCGTTCAACCATCTGCCACACCACACTCCATACTCAGTCCGTCAGACAACGACTACAGCTGCCACATCATCTCCAGCTCACCATAACCAAACCATCCGTGAGACACCCTCTGCCACATCATCTAACCATCCTGCTTGCCATTGGTGCTCACACTGTCCATACGTTCCATTTTAAAGTCAACGACCAAAGCCTTCCCAGTCGGCCAGCACCCGTCCCTGAATCTCTGACATCCACCTACATTTACGTCAATAAACTTTCTTAACTTTTACTGTGGTCTCCGTGATTGTTGCTTCTGGGTTAGTCATGGAAAACATGAACAGGACAATTTTGCAGAGAGAATAAACTGAGATATATGAATTATACTGTTGAAAAAATGCAAACAATGTCAAACATTTAGTTTTCCCATCCTCAGAACTCCATTCAAAATGTCATGGTATGAAAATCCACTACCTACCATCCATGGGCTTTTTATGGGATCAGTTTTGATTATCTGCTGTATATTCAATAAATACATGGGGGGAGGGGGACTACTACCCCTAGAGATGCCACTTTGTCCTGGAAAAGGTTCATGGATTTTACAAAACCCTTGTAGCAGGGATGTCCAAAGCCCCCCCCCCCCCCCCCTTTCTTTGACCCAATAGAGATGTGATCCAATATAAAACTGTGGGTTTTTAGATATTATGATCCAAAGCTTTCCTGAAACAGTGAGAGGGGAATTCGGTAAAATGCAGAGAACAAAATAGAATGGGTTGAAATAAACAGAGGAAGGTGGTTCGCTCAGTTCAAGAAGATTCAACGGTTGACTCTCTAAGGACTATTGCAACAACTTTGAGAAATTTAATTAAAGAACAAAACAGTTTGTATGATTATATCGATTAAAAAAAATTGCCTCTGAGATATCAGGGAGTAGAAGATGCTCTAACATCCTCTTTCACAGAAGAAGGAAGGGTATCTATAATCTGCTTTTATATGACTGTCACTTTTAAAGAGAGAAGATGCTTGTTTGATCTCCAGCTGACTGACTTCACTGATTGCCTGAGTTAACACACTGTTTTATTTTGCAGATTAATTTGGTAAGGAAAGCTACGAGAATATGACTTTTAAAACTAAAAAGTATTCTGCCATTCTCTGCACAATACACTCTGTCTCATTAAGTTTGTACTTGAACTGATTTATTAGGATTCAGTATTTATTTATATTTTATATTGTGTCCAGTCCTACAGGTGAAGGAGGAGGACTATGTGAGTCTAATGGCAGCTCTATCTGAGAACATACTGATGGTCAACATGATGGTCAACATGAGCGTCTTCTTTCTTCCTGGTGAGCTGGTTGTTCATCTCTTTGCATTTAGAGAAGACACATAAATAACTTCTACTTTGAAACATTGGATTCTGATATTGTTTAAACTTTAACGGATATACATGAAGTTTGTAAATCATGAACTTTCTCCCCCATAATATATTCATCATGTGTCTACTTTTGCAGGTGTTTTGGGTGATTGATGGGGCATAATCCCAATCTTCTCCATCACCATACGAAATAAGATTGAAGCACTAAGTGGATCATGTTTGCTAGTTCCATGAATTGAACAGTAAAAAAGAAACCCGTGGAGCATGGATTCAAAGATAATAATATTTTTGACATCAAACAAGGGGTCAACGCAGATCTGGTAGAAATAACTGGAAACCTTAGACAGAAAATCTGCACCACTGTATTTTCTGACATAAACAAAAGTCAAGAAGACAAATACTTCCTCAGAATTGAGAACAGCGACTACAAGGCAACAGCTTGTTTTACTCCTCTTCAAATAACAGTTCAAGGTAAGACTTCATTCCCTGACACCACCTATAGCATCTGCTTTTATAGGCAACATGGTATTTTACTTCTTCAGCATTTTTGTTTTCACCATATTATCATAATTATTCACTTACCCATCAAATAATAGTTTTTAGATGTTTCATTCCTGGCCACAGGTGCATATAACTCAGCAGCTAAATATGCAGACTGCTTCTACAAAATAGCTGTGAAAGAATGGGTCGCTCTCAGGAGCTCAGTGAACTCCAGAGTTGTACCATGATAGGATGCCTCCTGTGCCATAAACTCAGTCATTAAATGTCCTTGCTACTAAATATTCCTCAGAAAACTTTTAGTAGTAAAATAATATGAAGTGATGAACCACAAGGAAGCTCAGAGTGGTCTGTCATTTCTGTGGTAAAAACTAAAGTATTTCATCACATATTCATTACTTCGTCGAATTTTTTTATTGTAAACTTTTACCACATATATAGTACTTATTGTGTTTTTATTTTATTTTACTCATTTACAACTAAAATCCAGGAGAACATAAGATAGTCTTTATTGATCTCACAATGAAGAAATTCACTCGTCACATCGGCTCATACAAGAAGGAGCAGAGTAGGGAAGGTGCATTCAGTTATATACAGTGAATCTTCATATATACAATGGATCAAAAAGAATACCAAAAAAATACTATATATATATATATATATATATATATATATATATATATATATATATATATATATATATATATATATATATATATATAAAAAAAAATAAATAAATAAAAACACTAGGGCTGGGCAAGTTAACGCGTTAATTCCGCGTTAATCCATTAGACTATTAACGGTGATATTTACTTTAACGCGGGTTAACGCATGTTGCTCACATGCTTTTATTTTGTGAAGGTCTGTTGCTGCGGTGTAGGGGTTTGAATCAGAACAGTGGCGATAATGCGCCAATAACCTTGCTGTCAGCCCAGCCTCGGATTCAAGCAGGTTGGTGCGGCTGGTTAAAGGAAAACGCGGAAAAAACAAAGCCGCGTGCGGAAGGCGGTGTTTCCCGCAGGAATTTGCTTAGGTGAGGCGGTGAGTTGGCGAACGGAACAAGCTTTGTGCGGAGCGGAGTCTGCATCGACGCCGTCGGTGAAGTCGCTTCTCGTTTCAAAGTATCCATGTGTTTTTGCCTGTTTTTCCCTGCCATTCACTATATGCACGAGGGAAAGCAACAACAAAAATCCGCGTGTTAACGTCAAATAAACATGCACGCATATCGAGTTAGCAAGCATTTCAGTTTAAAGTTCTTCCAGCAACAAATATGACAGAAACAAGTTAGTTGTAACCACTGCTAAGTTAAACTTTGGTATTGAACATAAAATGGTAATGCTGCTCCCTGCTGTTACCTCAGAAATTGCCTGTTTTTGGTAGATTTTTTCCCCATAAAGAGAATTCCCTGTCATTGGCAATAAGCTTTAATTTATTATTATTGCTATTTTTTGTTTTACATGTTTAAGTTGAGCTTTACACTAAATATGTGTTACTGATAAGTGCTACAAATGTTACAACACTTTTGTTCATATGGCAGCAGAACATTAAAATAAAAGTGCTCTTTACACTACTTTTGAATTCATTCTTGGAGTTTGTAAATACAATGCGATTAATCATGATTAATCAGGCAAATTATGCGATTAATCGCGATTAAATATTTTAATCGTTGCCCAGCCCTAATATAAACATATCTATATACTTAAATATATACATATATCTATGCGCCTACATACGTACGTACCTACGCGTATATATGTGCATATACATTGTATACATTTGTACATACATACATGTGTGCTGACTTATGTTCAGGTGTTGATAGCGGCAGAAGTCACTACATCAGGATTATTGCACGGGTTGTAGGACAGTGTATTAAATAGATTATTGAACCTTGGTTATTGCACATTAATTATTACAGTTATGGTCACAGTTTTAGTGCAGCATTGTAAAGTCTGATAGCAGCAGGGATGAATGACCTGCGGTAGCGCTCCTTTTTACAGACAGGATGTCTAAGTCTGGCACTAAAGGAGCTGCTCAGCTCCTCTACAGTCTGGTGCAGGGGGTGGAAGGTGTTGTCCATGATGCATGTGAACTTGGACAACACCCTCCTCTCAGCCACTTCCTCCACAGAGTCCAGAGAGCAGCCCAGGACAGAAGTGGCCTTCCTCACCAGTTTATCAGCCTCTTCCTGTCCCGCTCTGTGCTGCCAGGAGCCCAGCAGACAACAGAGGAGGGCTGAGGCCACCACAGAGTCATAGAAAGTTTTTAGCAGAGGCCGGCTAACCTCAAAGGACCTCAGCCTCCTCAGGAGGTGGAGGCGGCTCTGGCCCTTCTTATACAGGGCGTCGGTGTTGTGAGTCCAGTCCAGCTTATCGTTGACGTGAACACCCAGGTATTTGAAACTCTCTTGTTTCAAGACTTAGAGGTATGATTTGTTTTACTTCTCGTGTTTGTAGTTGTTACAGCATTTGAAGTTTTGCCTTTACCCGATTTTAAAAAAAGTCTTATGTTCCTCATCTACTTGTTGCTTATATCTCTGCTGCTCCTTTAGAAGCTCTGCTCAGTATTCTCCTTTAGTTCACGTTACTCAGCAGGCTGGTACCCTGCAGAAGGAGAAGTGGATGATGAGAAGCAGCTGGTAAATAGTTCATGCACGTCACTTATTTTTACTATACAAGAGAAGTGAGCAGGATGTCACCAATAAAACCAGTCCTGAGAGAAACACTGGAGGGATATTTGTGAATTTTCGTCCAGTTGCTGGATTTGCCTGTCATGTGATTGGTTAATTGATTGATTGCTTATTGCCCATTGTTCACAAGGGGCATTATTGTATAAGTGTTATGTCCTCTGTTCTGGGTTGTGGTACAATATCCTATATAGTCCCATAATCTATATATATAGATTATGGCAAGACTTGTAGAATATAATAAAAGACAAGAAAAACGGTGAAGAAATGAACCAATAACTCTAAATTATGACATCGATGTGTTTATTGTCAACAAAACAGTTGACAGATCAAAACTGTTGTTGAAACAGAGTGTCTGTAAATGTCCTTTGGTAGAAATATATCCCTGGTTGTGATGCAGTATAAGCATTTTGGTTGTAGCACAATGTATCTGTCTACTCTTAATCTATGTTGGGTTCTGATCTTTTAGCAGTTTCTCCCCAGAATAGTTTGGTGGAGACGTTTGACTACAAAAAATAATGTTTAACTTCTGCTTTATGAACTGTGACAATAGTTGACTTGTATGACCGGCAGACAGTCAAACCCAACATCTGGAAAGTTAGGAGACTTAAAAAACTTTAAAGAAGTACAAGTCTGTTGTATAGGTGTGTTTGCACATTCTAAAACAAAAAGTTGATCATAGATATAGTTTGCATCCTAAACAAACAGTTTCTCACCTCTGAGTGTGTCTGAGATAAGTAGTTAGGGGTAAAGTCATTGTCGGATAAAATACTGTGGAAACGCGGTGAAGATTAAGTAAAAGGAGGAATTTGGTTTTGCTAGATTCCTCTTTTTGCTTCATCGTGTTAATTGCAAATTTGGTTCTGTCCGGTGGTTTTGTCTTTCATAACCTTTACTTACAAAGACCTAGAAAGCTGTTTTTTTTCCTAATAATCTCAATGTTTGATAGCTGAATATTAAATCTGCTCTAAGGTAGGGAATTGGAACGAGTCATTAGTTAAACGTTATCATGAGCAGGATTGTACCATGGTGATAAGATAGTAAGAAATTGTAGACTTCTTTTTTCTCACAGTCAGAGCAAAAGAGGATCAGAAGATTTCTGAAGTCTTGTGACATTTGTAATCAATAATTCCTCTATGTCTGTGTTCAACCATTTATCTGCTAGTAAAAAAGTATATCAGACTCTACCTTGCACCTCTTTATGTTTGAAGGGCACCTGTTGTGCTGCACTGTTGCAAAATAGAGATTTGGACGAATGGCTGAAAGGAAAAAACACACTTTGCATTTTGTTACAAGATCCTGTTAGAGGAGGCAGAAACAGTGGACACTCGCTAGATGTTTGTGTAGAAGAGAAAAACTATAATTGTTGATTGAATTTATAAGTTGGATAGATTCACTGAAACATCCTTAAAAACATGTCACTCTAACAGATTACAATGGGAGGGATTTCAAAGGTGCAGACCTTCAACATTCGCCTGCTTTTTGAGAGAGCAGCAGGGATTCACATGTAGATTACCCTGGAACTGATCGCCCCTCACAATGGAGAGTTGTTAGGGAAGCAAAGCATCTTCAGTTTCAGAATAGAAGTCCAGATGTTTTATTTTTTAACCGTTTTTTGGAATTTAAAAATTATTTTTTTTTCCCTCCATAGATCTCTATTCAAAGGTTCCTGGTATGAAAATCTACTACCTACCATTCAGGGCCTTTTGAAAAGGTTCATGGAGTAGAAAGACACCTTATAGCAGAGGTGACCAAAGTGACGCCTGGATGCCATTTGCAGCCCCTGGACTGATTTTTGTACAGCTACTTTTACCCAAAAGCAGAGTTTGGTGCAACGACATCTGCTTTTAATAATTTATTGATCTTGAATTTTATTTTGTGTACATATTCTTGTTTTATCTAAATTTTGCCTATCTCTTTTCCAAAAGTTACTCAGATGCAACATCTACTAAACAGATCACTGTTCAGGTCAAAAACTTATCTTGCAAAAATTGTTAGTCATCTCAGAAAACGTGTCAATATCTGCAAACTGCATGTAAATTCAGGCTGTTTTGAGCAAACGCTGTACGAAAAACACTTTGTGTGATTATCGTGAAAAGAAATCAGCCACAGAGATGTCAGGGAGCTGAAGACAATCTGACATCCTCTTTCACAGAAGAAGGAAGGATAACTGCAATAGTTTGCTTTTATATGACTGTAACTTTTAAACAGAGAGGACAGTTATTTGATCTCCTGCTGACTGACTTCACTGATTACCTGAGTCAACACAAGATTTTATTTTGCAGATTAATTTAAGAAAATATTACAGAATTTGACTTTTAAAACTAAAAAATATTTTAGCGTTCTCTGCTAAATCATTCTGGTAAAATAAGTTTCTACTTAAAGAAACAACTGACCCAGATTTAATTAATTCTATTTCCAGTCCTAGAGATGAAGGAGGACTATGTGAGTCTGATGTCTGAGAACGTGCTGAAAGTCAACATGTTACTGAGCGTCTTGTTTCTGCCAGGTGAGCTGGTTGTTCACCTCCTTTCATTTGGAGACGACACATGAATCATTTCTAGTTTTAAATATTTGATTCTGATATTGTTTAAAGGCTTCACATGTAAGAAGTTGCAGCTGAACTAAAGTTTGTAGATCCCCCACAACATGTGCAGTTTTTCTTTTTTTTTTTTTTACAGGCGTTATGGGTGATTGTCGTGGCAGTACCCCACTCCTCTTCCTCGCCATACCAAATAAGAATGAAGCACTGAGTGGATCATGTTTGCTAGTCTCATGTAGCTTTACAGCTACGAAAGGAAGCACTGAATTTAACAGTGAAAAAGAAACCCGTGGAGCATGGATTCAAAGTGTAAATAATATTTATGACATCAAACAAGGGGTCAACGCAGATCTAGCAAAAATAACTGGAAACCTGAGACAAAAAAATTGCACCACTGTGTTTTCAGACATAAACAAGAGTCAAGAAGACAAATACTTCCTCAAAATTGAGAACGGTGGCTACAAGGCAACAGCTTGTTCTACTCCTCTTCACATAACAGTTCAAGGTAAGACTTAATTCCCTGACACTAACATTAGAGGGTTTTTAGCAGCTGTTTTACAGGCAAGAAGGTATTTTACTTTTTTATGAGCACTTTATTTTTTTCACCATATTACCATAAGTATTCACCTACCCATCAAATAATTGATTTTAGATGTTTCATTCCTGGCCACAGGTGCATATAATCCAGCTGCTAAATATGCAGACTGCTTATACAAAACAGCTGTGAAAGAATGGGTCGCTCTCAGGAGCTCAGTGAACTCCAGAGTTGTACCATGATAGGATGCCTCCTGTGCCATAAACTCAGTCATGAAATGTCCTTGGTGCTAAATATTCCTCAGAAAACTGTTAGTAGTAAAATAACATGAAGTGATGAACCACAAGGAAGCTGAGTGGTAAAAACTAAAGTATTTCCTCACATGTTCATTACTTCGTTCAGAATGTCAGGTTTTGCGGTTTTTATTGTAAAATCATTTCAAATAGTATTTAATGTGTTATTGTTTGTATGTCAATGTGAAACCATAGATTCTCCATGGAGTCCCAGCATTAACATCCCTTCTGATCTGAAGGAGCATCAGTCTGTCACTATCAGCTGCTCAGCTTTGACTCCCTGTCCACACTCACCTCCTGAACTCACCTGGAATCTCCAACAAGACTCTCACAGACAAACAGAGAAAAACACAGAGGGAACCTTTACAACTAAAATCCAGGAGACCATCACTCTGTCAGACACACATGATGGATACAACATCAGATGTTCTGCCACATATCCTGTGAATGGAGGAAACAAGACAGCAGAGACAGAAGTGACTCTCAGTGTTTCATGTAAGTGATCCTGTCAGCACGTCATGGTTCAGCTGTTTCTGATCAGTAAAGTTAATGCGTGTTCCATTTTCCTCAGATGCTCCTAAAGACACCTCAGCATCCATCAGTCCATCAGGTTTGGTGTCAGCAGGTAGCTGGGTGGAGCTGAGCTGCTCCAGCAGAGCCAAGCCTCCTGCCAGCTTCACCTGGTTCAGGAACAGCAAACATGGAGCCATTGATGTATCTGTGGGGCAGGTTTACAGCTTCAATGCTACTGAGGGAGGAGAGTATTACTGTGTGGCTACAAATGATCTGGGTCATCAGAGATCATCAGTGATCCTTGTTAGTACTGAAGGTAATTAATAACTGGTATTCAGAACTGTAAAGTCTAAGATTTGTAATTCTCTAAAAACATTTAAATTTAGACTGTGTGAGGATTGATGCTTCATATTAATACTTTTTACTGTATTTTGGGTTAATATCCTGTAAACATGTATTATATATACTCCCTCTTTTAAAACATACATTTATTTCTTTGCAGTCATTTAGTTTTTCTATTCCAGGAGCAGAGATGTTTCAGTATTTGATTCCACTTCTTACAGTGATTGTTGTCATTGTGCTCATCTGCCTGGTGATCTCTGTTTGGTGAGGATCTTAAACTGATGCTTTCCATTAAGACTCCACATCATCACTCATATGATGACGTGGAAGAGGAAGGGGTATAATTGTGAATCCATGATGAACATATTTCAGTTTAGGAACCATCAGCATTTACTCAGCAGTGTTTGGTTCAGAATTTATCCTTGATAAGATTCAACGATTTTGTCATTGTGTTTTATAACTGAACATAGATCTGAAAATGGACAGCAGGGATGGACATCCCCGGCTAATTAGAACGCCATATGTATTACAAAAGTAAAAACCCAATTAACTCCAGATAACTCAATATAAACAAGTAATGCAAGTTATTCTTAAGTCTTTGCAAAACACAAACACATTTCTGCATCCGGTGACATTTAATTTTTTGAAAATAATTTCAAATCGACCAAGCAAGCTGGACAGTAACCATGTAGCTGGATATCTTGTTGTGCCCTTATGTTTCCAGTTGGTGATGTTTTTCCCACTTAAATATTTATTAGCTGTTTTTTTAAACAATAAAACAGAAATCAAAGAAAGAGCTGCCTGTGGAGAGCACAATATTGTTATAGTCTTGCAGATTTGGATATCCATCACTTGCTATTCCACATTCATCATTTTAAGTTTTTTATAGGGTAACCTATAAAAATAGGGTAACACCCAGTATCTCCTCAGCCCTGCGTCCTGTACGCTCAGGATGTGTGTAAAATGTTCCTTCACAAAGATGTCTTCCACAATTGTTTTCCATTGAGGTTTACTGGGATTATTTCTCTTCCCCTCTTGGCTGCTATCGGCAGCATTTTTATCAAGAGGTCATAGTCCCTTCTGAGAATCTGCATAGATACAGCACTGAGCAAGTCTTATGGACTTTATATGCTAATATTTGCTGCATTTCCTTACATATAATTTCCTCAAATACAGTTATTGTTAGAGCTTTTCAAAAGATAGGAGAGTGGTCTACGTTAACAGATCCACATCCTCGCCAATGTTTCTGTCAGCTGTGCAGCTGCCTTGTTTTCATCTCCAGTGTAATAAAAAAGTGGACCCGATTCTTCAGTGCAAACTCACTAGAAATTCAGTAATTACTGGATGAGCGATGAACCTTCAACATTTGGTGCCACTTTCTGCATTAAACTCCTCCTCCCATTTCATCTTCACATATTTATTTGAATGTTTATTGTTAGTATCTTATTCTTGACATAATGATGACATCATTCTTATGTTGCTTCCTCTATACATTTTAGCTATAATTGACATCATTTACACTGGCAGACTACAACTTCATCTGTTTTATAGTAGACCCTTATTTGGAAGAGCCTAAACATTTCAGGTTTATATCATTTATACTGTTAGTGATTTTATTTTGATGTCTGTCCTTAATGTGCGTCTCACATCAGTTTGGTTCTTTGTGTTGTTTCATGAACCACAAATATTCTGACGGCTCTCTGATGTCTTCCAGGTGGTTCAAGTTCAAACATCCAACTCCCCAACAGACTCAGGTGGGGAAATGCTCCACCTCTCTGTGCAGCTCTGCACTTAGTTTCATCTGGAGGTTTGTGGCTGCATCTGCATGAACAGTAATACATTTTATTTTCTCACAGAGTCAGACAGGTGTGGAGGTTCAGGTAGCAGCCAACAAAGCAGAGGAAGAACTCAATTATGAAGAAGTGAACTTCCTACAGAGAGGACATGAAGCTTCCGCCGTCTCAGTGCAGGACAGAGGACAGCCGGACACGGTGTACGTGTCCTTATCAACAAAGCAAAAATTACCCAATTAAAAACTATTTAATTCAACACAGTAACTTGTTTAAATATGGATAACTACAGTTTGACCAAGGCATATATCTCTAAAACTTCTTTGTCTTTGTCTCTGAGTGAATTAGCAAACTTTACTCTGGATTATTTTATGTTGCTTTTAGAAAAATGGCTTCTTCCTCTCTGAGTGACCTTTGAGCCCATGTTGCTGCAGGATTAGTTTCTCTGTTGATGATTAAACTCTTTGACCAGCATGTTCACGAGGTCTTTTGTTTTTGGTCTGGGGTTTATTTCAGACCAAAACACGTTCATTTCTGGGACCTTTACTGAACACAATGACGCCAGCACATTCCTGTGCTGTTTATGCTTGAATATTATTGGTTGAACAGAAGAACGTGGCACCTTTAAACATCTGAATACTGTATCCCAGTTTGAGGTGGAAGTCCACAATAGCCTGAGACCTTTAGATTTCCCCTTGATGTCACACAAGGAAGCAGCATGTTTAAGCATTACAACAAACCCAGACCTGTGCCTCTGCTTAACTCAAATGTTGTGAATTAAACATTTTCAGACATTTCTGAAGCCACGACATCAACATCTGGAATTCCCCAAATTACTTCAAGTGTATGTAAACTTCTGGATTTGAAGAGCGTAAAACAAATAATCTCTCATTGATATTTTACAAAAATAAAATGTTACTTGAGTACCCTCTAGACACAACTTAATCCCCTCCACTGAAGGAAAGGCGTCTTTTTATACAGTGTTAGGAAATATCTTTTTTCAAACTAATTTTCAGTTTTTCAAAATACCTAAACTAGAGGTCAGATCCCCTGTCATATATTTTAGGGTTATAAAACGTTTACGCTCTGCTGTAGCTTCTGTTTCTCTTTTATCTTCACCACAGAGATGAAATGTGTGACGTTTTGTTTAATAATAATTTAACTTTATAGATCTCACAATGGAGAAATTCACTTCTCCATCTTAACCCATCCCCTTGGGGAGCTGTGGGCTGCCACTGTGCAGCGCCCGGGGAGCAGTCTGGGGTTAAGGATCTTGCTCAGGGACCCAGAGTGGCGGTCTGTGGGAGTTGAACTCAGAACCCTCCGGAACCCAAGCGCAATGCTCTAACCACTAGGCCACCACTCCTCTTTGCAATGATAGTTTAAATATTTGAAGTGATTTTGTCCCCAAGTTTGTAGTTGTTATAACTTTTGCCTTTAGTAAATTCGAAAAAAAACATTTTTTTTTCCCAGTTCTATGCATTTTATTTAAAGGAGCAATGCTTAAGAAATTTACTGTAATATTAACCAAAATCATTGTCATTTAGCACCCGGGATGGAAGTAACATTCCACATGCTGCAGAAACGTCATCAATAAATACTAGTTCACATTTGACCTTTTATTCATCAACACTGACTGTTGGCTGTTTTTCTGCCAACACCAAGTACAACAAATTACTAAACAAATGTTAACCGTTCATACAATAGAAAAGTGGTCAGAGATAAAATTGTGACAAGTCCTTCTTCTTTTCACTAAAGCGAGAGCTGAGTTCTCCAACAGCCTTAGCGTGCTCCTCATCCACCTCTTCCTTTAATCTCTGCTGCTCCTTCAGAAACTCAGCCCAGTCCTCTTTTAATTTCTCCATGTTCGCCTGCAGCCCGGTGTTCTGGAAGGACATGAGGAAGATGAGGAGTTGGAAAATAGTTCAAGAAAACCGTGTCTTGTTTTTATAAGGCAGAGCCGAGTAAAACATGATAAATTTCTACAAGAAGCTAAGAGTGTCTCAATCTAACACCATCTGCTGCAGTCCCTGTTTTTTACCTGCTGGGCCTCCAGCTCCCTCTGCTGGACTCTCTCTGCCATGTGATTAGCAGCCTCCACTGAGAGGAAAAACAGAAGGAAAACAGCTCACTATCATGATGGTGGTGGCCATGTGGTCATGTCATCTTGCCACAGCAGCAAATCCTGTTTCTCTTTATCAAGTGCTATTTGTAATAAAATATAAGTCGTGATTAACAGGGATATCAGAAACAAAAAAAAGTTTAGAATGATAAGGGGGGGAGGTCCTTACAGCGCTTACTGATGTCAGACAGTTTCTGGCTCATTTCCTCTAAATTAGAGGGCAGCATTTGCTCGTTTGCCTCCTGAACCATTTTATTCAGGTTCTCCAGCAGCCGGCACTCCCTCAAACCTCGCTTCTCCTACAGAACAGCAGAGGAAAAATACCTTAAAGCTATATTCAAGGATTATGATAAGAGTTTAAAGTAGTTTATAAATAAAGCTGGAGTAGATTGGGGTATGACCAAATTTAGCCAATATCCACAATCAAAGTGATTATTATTAACAGTTTTGTTGCATACCAATTCACTGTGGCTTTTCCTGCTGAAAACCTCAATCTTTATAATTCTAAACTTATATATATATATATATATATATATATATATATATATATATATATATATATATATATATATATATATATATATATATATATATATATATATATAAACACAGTTGCAAATATGCATTTGGCAAAATCTAATGGTTTATATTTTATCATTGTTGTTAATATACCCAAGATGACATTCTGCAACCGTTCTCAAGCAATGAGTTTGATTACTAATTCGGAAGTCATACAAAGAGTTAAATACAATAAACTATGCTTTAGCTATATTTATTTAAAATGATTGCTAACAACTTCAATAGTCGTGCCACAAATTTTTAAATTAAATTATTGAATGAAACTAACTGGCAATAAAAAGATAAAAAGAGTGCCTGTTAAATGCTTTGAAACTTTTATTTTAATACAGACAGCTCAGACTTCAGCTAGATCTTTTTTTTGTTGTTAGTGGAGTGGAAAAGAAAATGGGAGAAAAGTGGAGCTTTGTCTTATCAGAAAAAAATATATATTCTAAAGCAGTTAAAGGCCTTTTGAAACTGCTTGTTACATTGTTTCCAATCATATAGACATAACTATTAAAACCATCTCTAGCATAATAATCAGACATTAAAATAAAATGTCCATAAAATATATTAATCACTGTAGTACTAATATAATTATCTTATTGTGCTGGCAGAGTGCTGTATGTGGTGTCCAGACTGGATCATAATGTTATGCTCAAAGTACCTCAAACTCTCTGACAAAGTAGCGAACTTCTGCACTGATAACAGGTCTGTGGTCCAACAGTGTGGACTGGATATCACCAACTTCTACAGGATCAACAAGGCAATACAGCTTAGACAGAAAAACAAAGCTACACATGGATTACATGCATTTCTATGTGGATGATTCTGAAAACATCTTTGGAGACACAGAGAGGAGCCAGGAGGCATGATATGTTTAACAGTCCACTGACATGTTGATCTCAGCTTTATTAACTCATCTGTTATCGGAGACGAGTCTAAGATAACATAAACATGGTATAAACATCTTTAACTCACCTCCATCGTCAGAAAGTCTCCTGAATGTTGCTTTAGAAGCTAAAAACTGTTGCCAGCCTCTGTTAATGGAGCAGCTCCTAAACTGCCCGCTGCACTGCCTGAAGGATTGCAGTCAAAGTGAAGAAGTTTTTTTACACTTGTCTGAAATAGACTAATTCATAATAAAATATGTTGTCAACTCAGTGAAACTCTAAATGCTTGTTTTTTTTTTTATCGGCAGATTTCTGTTGTGTGTCAGTTCTTATTTGCTAACGCTAGATGTCAGTGTTGCTCAAAAGTTCAGTTAAACAGCAACAATCATACGTTTCCAAACTTCACTGCTTAAAAAGTCCATTCGTTAACACAGAGTAACTCATGATTTTACTCTACACTGAACATGTTTGCTTTGTTTCAGCATAATCTTTTATATTTATGGGGCTATCTTTTATTATGTGCGATGTGGTAATTTGTTTAAGTTAGAAAATTATACTACCAACATCTACAATAATAACACAAACATGGCTTTTACACCTTCCCATTCAGTAACTGCTCCAGATGTTTGGACCACTTTTCCAGTTAAGCTTATAATCCCTCACAGTATGGTCTCGCAGGTCTAAAATCCTTCTATTTAATCCATCCATCCATCCATCCATTTATCCAACCATCCATCCTCTAACACAGGGGTACCAAACTTTTTCAACCGCGCACCCCTACCATGTCCCATTCCGCTTGACGCATCACCAATCTTCAAAATAAGTAAATATATATATATATATATATATATTTAAACTGTAGCTGCAGCCCAAACGTCATAACAAAGGTTGTATAAATAAAATTAGATCATAATTTGAATTAAATTGCAATAAAGTTACACACAACAATCACAGCAGAAGCAAGAGAAAGATCGGTCACACCTCCACAACCTGAAACGTCTCTGAAACAGAGACCAGGTGGATTCTCAGACTAAACTCTGATGATCTACCTGTGCGTGTTCTCACTTTATTTATTTCATGTTCTGGCTTCTTAATCTGAGTCTTACTCACAATTTACGCCACAAAATACAAACACAAAGAAGTTTGATTTGATTTGTGTCGGATGACGAGCAAGCGAGCCACACTTTGGCAGAGCAGCACAGAGTAACAGTAACAGAGCGCTTATTAATCAGAGAAATAAAAAGTAATTCTCTGATTGTTTCACAGCGGTTACATCCAGCAGGTTAACACGACCATGGTAAATGGCTTGTACTTGTATAGCACTTTAACCAGTCTTGACGACCTCCAAAGCGCTTTACACTACAGTCTTAGTCATTCACCCATTCACACACACATTCACACCCTGATGGTGGTGAGCTATGTAAGTAGCTACAGCTGCCCTGGGTCAGACTGACAGAGGCGAGGCTGCCATACAATGGCCATACAAACTCTGACCACCACCAGCAGGCAATGCAGGTGAAGTGTCTTGCCCAAGGACACAACGACAGAGACAGTCAGAGCAGGGGATCAAATCGGCAACCCGCCAATTGCAAGACGAACCCCCTAACCTCTGTGCCACAGTCACCTCGGCTCTCCGCAGCCTCTCTGGTTTGCCTGTTTCTGTTAGAATGTGTGCTTAGACCACATCTGTAAAATGAACTGTGCCGATCTGAATCACAATGAAAAGTATTACAGCTCTGCGCGTGAGCATCATAGACATCATATATGTAGACGCTTCGTTGGGCACGGGTTCGTACATCAACGTCACCGCATCGCATTCAATCGCAGAGGGGATGGTTCCACCTCTGCCCGAAGCCGCAGAGGGGATAGTTCTGCCTCTGTTCAGGTTCCAAGAGGGGGTCCAGGAGGACCCACCTCTGTTCAATTCCCAAGAGGGGGTCCAGGAGGACCCGCCTCCGTTCAAGTTCCAAGAGGGGCCTCGTCGGGGCCGTCCACCACAGCACCCGCCTCTGACCTTCCTGTTCGGCCGGAGCCGCCGACTGCGAGCTCCGAGCTGCTTGACTTTGCCTTGTCGGGGTCGTCCACCACGGCGCCCGCCTCTGACTTTCCTGTTCGGCCAGAGCCGCCAATTGCGGACTCTGAGCCGCTTGACTCTGCCTCACCATGGTCGACCTCCACGACGTTCGTCTCAGACTTTTTTGTTTGGCGGTCCCCACACCTTCTGACACTGCCTCGTCGTGGTTGTCCTCCACGACGCTCGCCTGGGACTTTCCTGTCCGGTCAGATCCGCCGACTATGGCATCTGTGCCGACAGGTTCTGCCTCGTCTGGGTCACCCTCCCCGAGGTTTTAGTCAGGTGATGCTGCTCTGCCGCTTGCCTCGACCAGGAAGACCTCCACGAGGACTATTTAGGCCTAGCAGCCATTTTTTTCCTGTGCCCTTAAGGCCAGTGCCTTCTGTTTATTTTGTTTTAGCTCGGCCTTAGTTTTGAGTTATGTAGTATTCCTCAGTTTAGAATTATTTAGGGGGTTCTTTGTTTCCTTAGAGTTCTTAGTCTCTGTTTTGCTTTTGTCTTCCCTGCTCTGTTTTAGGATTCTAGATTTTGCCTTAGTTTTCTAGCTTTGCTTTTGCTTTCTTATTTTGGCTTAGTTCTCTAGTTTTTACATTAGTAGACTTGTTCCTGCCCTAGTTTCCTTGTTTTGCTTTATTTTCTAGTTTTGCCTTGGTCCTATAGTTTCACTTTAGTGTTGGGTTCCTTTCCCAGTTTCCTAGTGTGATTTAGATTTTCTAGTTTTTACTTTAGTTCTTCTTTTGTGTTATCCCTGCCCTAGTTTTCTAGTTTTGCTTTTGTTTTCTAGTTCTTGGTTTGATTCTTATTTTTGTGTTGCGCCTTATGGGTTTCTGCTCTCCTTAGTTTCCTGTGCCCCTTTAGGTCCCAGCGCTCCTTAGCTTCCAGCGCTCGTTTAGGTTTCTGAACCCCTGGTTTTGAGCTTTTCTCACCCCTTAGTTTGTCTGGTTTGAGCCTCCTTTGTTCTTGTTTGGGCTCCTAGTTCCTCTGTCCTCTGGCGTGTTTAGACGCCCTCCGTTCCCTAGAATTCTGGACTTATCTGTTCCTGGCGTATTAGATGCCCTCCGTTTCCCTGGCGTTTTAGTTTCCTTGGTTCCCCGGCGTATTAGGGTGCCCTCTAGTTCCTGGTGTTTAGATTTTTCTTGGTTCCCTGGCATGTTAGAACGCCCTTTGTATCCTGATTTTTAGATTTCTGGGTTCTCTTGGCGTGTTAGCACGCCCGCTGTCCCATGGTATGTAGTTTTTTTTTATTCTTGCCGTGTTTGAATGGCCTCAGGTTCCTGAAATTATAGTTTTCTTTGTTTTGGTGTTTTAGGTTTTCCCATATTCCTTTAGCCCCAGTATTTTCCCTCACGCCCCGGTGTTACCCTCACGCCATGGCGCTCTTTCCCCTCACGCCCCGGCGTTCCTCTTACGCCCCGGCGTATCCCTCATGCCCCGGCGTCCTCTTCCCTCTGGCGTTGTCGTACCTTTGTTCCTTCCCACTGGCGTCGTCAAACACCTGCTCTTCCCTCTGGTTTTGTCGTACGCCTGTTCTTCCCTCTGGCATTGTTGTACGTGTAACCCGGGTGTAAATCTCAGTGATCAAGCCTGTGTAAAATTCAACTTCCATCCCCTCACTACTTCATAGCCAATCACTGTCAAGTATCACGGTCACATGTACTTCCACAGCCTATCAGCTAGGTATATTAGCTGGAGTAAGGAAGTAGGAAAGTTAGGACATGTTGGGAGAAGCGGGGCTGCAGGAGCTAACTACTTTGCCAGGATAAGATGGGGAGAAAAACCTGTGTGAGACATAAACTTTGGAATTGGCCAGGTTTGATGGCGAGCTGAAGATCCAGGCCTAGAGCCCAAGAAAGATTGCACTTTTGTGTGCGTGAAGACTTGTTGATCTCCTGCCAGGCTGGTAGGAGGCTCCTTGCAGCCAACAAACAATTCTGTTCTACCCTGATCTGACTTGCATCAGTCAGGACCTGCACTGCACCAAGCACTTTAAAAGAACTTGCTTGGGACCTTTAACCAACCCCAGCTTGGGGTGAATGAACTGAAGGGTGTAGGCTCATTAATTGTAGAATTGATTAATGTTTTTTTTTTCTGTTTATTTGTTTTTTTTCTTTTGCGCATTTTATATGGCCATTTGAATGTTTCACTGTTGTAAATATGTATATAACTTTCTACACTATAAATACAAAGGCACTCGCAACTGCAACCTTCCAGTCTGTCTGCTCCTTCATGAGTCAAATCTAGTTTCTGATCCAACTAGCCTATTGACCCGATTGGTCACTACCCACTTGCATTGATTTAAAATGTACTATATTATATTTACAAATATGCTACATTAATTTATGGCGAGCCAGCCAGGAGGAGTTTGTACAGAGCTAAAGTATTGCAGTTTGCTATTTTGTTGCTACTATGGACGTCTTTGTGAAATACGGGGTTAAAATACCTAATGCAGTGTTGATTAAATATGCGACGACCACAGAAACTGATAATGAAGTGGCTGATTTTCTAACAGGTTACGGATTAATGGAAAAGTCTGAAATTAAAACTGATTCTGTCTCAGATTTTCATAACTGCATAATTTTTGAGTTTGCGTCAGGGAGTGCGTTAGAGGGGTTGCGTGAAATCTTGCTGTACGTGTATATTTGTCAAACCAAAGTTACTTATGAAATCGAAGAACTGTCAGTGGTTTGCTCTGAGTTAGAAACTAAAATAAAAACTCAAACTTACCTGAATGAAATGAAACACATGGCTAAGCTTACAGGTCAGAATTACACAGATGTCCTCAAGAGTGTAGTGTCTCTACTGGGCCAGTCCATTACTGAACTTTGTCCAGCACCTTCTTTCTTGAAGACACCTCCAGATGAAGATGATTTGGCTATGGCTGCTTCAAGTACATCACAGATGGCAACCAAGGGTGCGATTCATCTCAAACCAAAAGATGTAACTGCAGATGATGGGGAGCTACCACACGTCCAACCTGATCCTACAGCCCACTACACATCACGACCTTCCGGACCCTTGCCAGCTATGTCTTTCTCAGATATCAACCCACCTGGAGTGCCGAGGTATGTGGTTGAGCATATCATGAAAAGTGATGATAATGCAATGCACATGTCCTCATTAAAACTTAAATAATTTTCTGGTCGAACTCCGAGACCACAACATGAAATGGATTATGAAGCTTGCCGATCTGGCGTTGACCTTCTGTTAAAGGATCCTGCCGTGTCGGAACTACACCGTTCTAGAAGGATATTTGACAGTCTACTACCACCAGCTGCAGACATGGTTAAACATCTTCAACCAGATGCACCTCCTTCAAGTTACCTCAAAATCCTTGACTCTGCCTATGGAACAGTCCAAGATGGTGATGAACTGTATGCAAAATCTATGGAGCAGTTTCAAGACGCAGGTGAAAAACCATCAGTTTATTTACAACGCCTGCAAGTGACTCTGAACCATGCTGTACGGAGGGGTGGAGTATCGGTTGCTGATTTTGAAAAACATTAGCTGAATCAATTCTGTCGTGGTTGTTGGGATAACACCTTAATCTCTGAGCTCCAACTTAAGCAACGCAAGTCAAAACCACCATCTTTTGCTGAACTGTTGTTGTTGTTAAGAACAGAAGAAGACAGAGAAGCTGCTAAAGCTCAGCGTATGAAACAGCACCTTGGTTCCAGTAAATCCAGAGCTAGTGTGCATTCACATCATGCTTATGCATCAGTTGAAGAAAAAAGTGCTTATGATGATTTGACTATCATCACCCAACAACTTGCCAAGCAGTTAGCTGATGTACAGCAACAGTTGGTTGCTCTTACAACTGCTCAGTCTGGCCAGAAACAGTCTGTTTTTCCAAAATCTATGCGTGTTGCCAAGTTCAGTCAGCCCCCACAGACTAGTAAATGTGCATTTCAACCCTCTCATAAAAATGCAAATTTACCACCCAAGCCAGGTTACTGCTACAACTGCGGGGAAGATGGACATATAAAACCTAAGTGTGACAATCCTCCTAATCCTTCACTAGTTGCTGCTAAGAAGAAACAATTAATGGAAAAGCAGAAGAAGTGGCAGAAAATGAACTTTCATAGTGCCCTGTCGTTAAACTGAGACAGGTTCTCGTTGAGGGACAAACGGAACCTGTAGAGGACCAGCAAAGTCCCACAAAGCAGACACCGATAACATGCACCAATATGTGTCATGTAATTTCTGAGGCTACAGAATTACCACGAGGGTTGATTGGCTCAAAATGTACTGGTCAAGTAACAATAGCTGGTAAGCAAGTTCAATGTCTGTTAAGCCGGGCGTACACTGTACGAGTTTTTCAGTCATGGTACTTATATACATCTCAAACTGTGCGACGGAACCGCAGGGTTTAAAAAGTTCACCGCTCACGATCTGTGCTGCGCGACGCTCGGACGAGACCGGACTGCTCACACTGTACGTCGTGTCCCCTCTGGGACCGCTCGCTGTGGTGGCAGAGGCAGGCGAGCGACGGTAGGTGACAGGGACACAGAGCAGGGGTTCGAGCCCAGCTCTGGCGAGGCCCGCAGGAGGCACCGGGCGTCGGGGGAACAGAGGAGAGACAGAGGAGAGAATAGACGCATCGGCGGCCACGCGGCACAGCAGGTCGCCTGGCCCGCACCCCCCCCCCCCCAAGCAAGCGGAGGAGTGCCGAAACAGGCGGCCAGCGCGTTGCGCGGACCGCGGAGGAGTGCCGAAACGCGCGGACCGCGGAGGAGTGCCGAAACAGGCGGCCAGCGCGTTGCGCGGACCGGACGGCTCGCCCTCCCCAACACCAGCCGGAGGTTGCTTCAGGGACGCCCGCTTCCCTCCCTCCGCTGGCGGGGACGGAGAGGAGGGGAGGGCGCCCCCTCGTAGCTCTGCTTGAACAGCAGGATGCGCTCACGAAAACCTCACGACAGCCGACTGAATCTCAAACATGTTTGATTTTCACCGATCGTCCGATTCCTGATCGGGAGGTAGTCGTGAGAAGCCAGTCCCCCCTCCTCCCCCCCTCTACGATCAAGCTGAAATTCGGCCCGATTCAAAAAATGCTCGCACGACTGAAGAATCGGCCCGAAAAGGGGGAAAACTCGTCCAGTGTACGCCCGGCTTTAGATACAGGATCACAAGTTACCACAATACCAGTTTCATTTTACAATCAGTATTTTTCTCATCAACCTGTGAAACCATTAAATGATCTGTTACAAGTAGAGGGAGCTGCAGGCCAAGCTGTCCCATACTTGGGTTATATAGAAATGACAGTAGTTTTTCCTAAGGAGTTTATTGGCACAGATTTGGATGTTTGTACACTGGCACTTGTGGTTCCAGATGTTAAAAGTGGAACTCAGTCCCAAGTTCTGATTGGAATGAACACTCTTGATTCATTATATGACAAACGCCTGAAAGATGAAAGTGTTAGCTTTAGACCAGCCAAGCATGGCTATAAAGCAGTTCTCCAGCTTCTTCAGTTACGTCACCAGCAGACCCAAGAGCCCAATGTATGTGATGTAGCACTTGACAGTCAGGCACCTGATGTTTTTCCAGCAGGCCATACCATGGTTCTGGAAGGCTATGCCTGTACCAGT
Source organism: Fundulus heteroclitus (assembly GCF_011125445.2). Taxonomy (NCBI): domain Eukaryota; kingdom Metazoa; phylum Chordata; class Actinopteri; order Cyprinodontiformes; family Fundulidae; genus Fundulus; species Fundulus heteroclitus. The sequence goes on along the minus strand of NC_046381.1, from coordinate 34,003,901 downwards.
TTGCTGCCAGTTAGCAGTTGGGCATTAGTTGAGCAGCCATCCACTTCCTTGCTGGGAAGATTGTGTGTGAAAAATTGTCTGGTGTCATTGCCTAATCATACACTTCATAAGATCCCAGTGGTTATCACAAATGAGTCAAAACAGAGCATAATATTGTCACCACCTGCTATTATTGCAGAAGTCACAGTATCACCACAGCTTCTGGCTGAGGTTTCCTGCTGTAAGGCACAGCTCAGGAACACTGACAAAGTTGATCTCCAGTTTGAATTTGGAAATTCTCCGATTCCTCCTGATTGGAAAGAACGAGTTATTGCTAAGCTCAAAGAGATACCAGAAGTGTTTTCCCATCATGACCTTGACTTTGGATGTACTGACCGGGTGAAGCATCACATCCATCTTCATGATGAGACTCCATTTAAACATCGTGCTCGCCCTATCCATCCAAATGATATTGAGGCTGTTCGCAATCATTTGCGAGATCTTCTGGAGACAGAAGTAATAAGAGAATCAGAGTCACCATTCTCGTCACCGATTGTAGTCGTTCGGAAGAAGAATGGGGATGTCCGGCTTTGTATAGATTATAGAAAGTTGAACCTACAAACGGTAAAGGATGCTTATGCATTACCAAATTTGGAAGAGTCATTTTCAGCTCTCACTGGTTCACGTTGGTTCAGTGTTCTTGATCTGAAGTCAGGATACTATCAGATAGAAATGGAAGAAGGTGATGAGCTCAAAACTGCATTTGTGACCCCACTTGGGTTTTGGGAATTCAATAGAATGCCCCAAGGTGTGACTAATGCACCCAGTACTTTCCAGCGTCTTATGGAGAAGTGCATGGGTGACTTGCATTTAAAAGAAGTTTTGGTCTTCTTGGATGATTTGATTATCTTCTCTGACACCCTAGAAGAACATGAGAGTAGGTTGATAAGAGTGTTGCATCAACTCAGAGATTATGGTCTTAAATTATCACCACAGAAATGTAAGTTTTTTCAAACTTCTGTGTGTTATTTAGGCCACATAGTTTCTGAATATGGAGTTGAAACAGATCCAGAAAAGATTAGTGCCTTAAAATCCTGGCCAGTTCCTCAAACTTTAAAAGAACTGCGATCATTTCTTGGCTTTGCAGGGTATTACCGCAGGTTCATTAATGGCTACGCTGCTATTGCTAAACCTTTAAATGACCTGACAAAAGGGTACCCTCCTGCCCGCAAGCGCGACAGCAAAGCAACCATCACAATGAAAAGCCATGATGCAAAGAAACCTTTTAAAGAAAAGTGGACTGCACAGTGTAAATCTGCTTTTGATATGTTGATTGACAGGTTGACGACAGCCCCAGTACTGGGTTTTGCCAACCCAAGTCAACCTTACATTCTGCATACAGACGCCAGCACCATTGGCCTTGGAGCTGCTCTCTATCAAGAACAAGAGGGGAAGCTACGAGTTATAGCATATGCTAGCCGCGGGTTGTCTGCCAGTGAAACAAGGTATCCAGCCCATAAATTGGAATTTTTAGCTTTAAAATGGAGCGTTACTGAAAAATTCCATGACTATCTCTATGGCTCCAGTTTCACTGTTGTTACCGATAACAATCCGCTAACATATATCTTGACCTCTGCTAAACTTGATGCTGCTAGTCATCGGTGGCTTGCCGCATTGTCTACATATGACTTTAAATTGCAGTACCGTGCGGGCAGCCAAAACAGAGATGCTGATGCCCTATCCAGGAGACCACACTCCCAGACATCTGATCCACAGAGAGAATGGGCTATGGTGCAACAGTTCATCACAGCACATATGAATGAAGCAGAGGATGCTGCAGAACTCACCCCAGATGTGGTCAGAGCCATATCTTACAGCTGCCTGCTGAGAGGCCAAAATCCTGATGGTCCTTTGGAGCAAAGCATTACTCTGGTCGAAACGATGAGTATGACCCCTACAGTTCTTCCTGATTTGTACATTGATGAGTCCCAAGGGTTGCCAGTGCTTCCATCACTGTCCCTTCATGACATCAGGGAGAAACAGAGAGCTGATCCTGTTTTGAGAGAAGTTATTCATCAGCTTGAAACAGGAGAGAAAATACCTCCAACTGCCAGGGCTGAGCTTCCTGACCTTCCTCTGGTGATGAGAGAATGGAATCGCCTTGAACTAAAAGATGACATTCTATATAGAAGAAGGCAGGATGGTGAGGTCCTATCATTTCAGCTTGTGTTGCCAGCGGGATGTCGTTCTGTTGTCCTTTCAAGCCTTCATGATGATATGGGACACATGGGGATTGAAAGAACACTTGACCTTGTAAGATCTAGATTTTTCTGGCCACGCATGTCTGTAGATGTTGAAACCAAGATTAAAACCTGCAATCGCTGCATTCGCCGGAAAGCTTTGCCAGAACGAGCTGCACCATTGGTGAATATTCAGACCAGTCGGCCACTAGAGCTTCTTTGCATGGATTATCTATCAATTGAACCTGATAAAAGCAACACTAAAAACATCCTTGTCCTCACAGACCATTTCACTAAGTATGCTATGGCTTTTCCAACAGCCAATCAAAAGGCAAAAACCGTTGCAAAATGTCTGTGGGAGAATTTTGTTGTGCATTATGGATTTCCTGAGCGCCTGCACATGGACCAAGGGCCTGATTTCGAGTCTCACCTCATTAAAGAGCTCTGCAACATTGCTGGCATTAAAAAGTCTCACACCACGCCATACCATCCCCGTGGGAACCTTGTCGAGAGGTTCAATAGGACTTTGCTCAGCATGTTGGGTACATTGGAGCCAGAGCAGAAAACTAGGTGGAAAGAGTATGCCAAGCCACTTGTTCATGCATATAATTGCACTCGAAATGAGGTTACAGGTTTTACTCCATATGAGTTGATGTTTGGTCGCTGTCCAAGACTTCCTGTTGACATAGCCTTCAACTTACCTGTCAGAGATTTATCATCTCAATCACACTCTCAATATGTGCAGAACTTACGTTCTCGGCTAAAGGAAAGTTTTCAGCTAGTTAACAAAAATGCAGAAAAGATGGCAAGAAGAAACAAGATCCGTTTTGATCAAAGAGTGAAACCAGCCAGTCTTGCAGAAGGTGATCGAGTATTGTTCAGAAATGTGAGGCTCAGAGGCAAGCATAAACTGGAGGACAAGTGGGAGACAAACATCTATGTAGTGATTGGTCGTGTGGGTGATCTCCCTGTGTATATTGTAAGGCCAGAAATGGATCCCTCTGGAGGGACCCGAACTCTGCACCGTGACCTTCTACTCCCTTGTGGATTTCTTCCTCAGGCCGAAGTTGACCAGCCAGTTTCCACACCTGCTCGTAGGCCTCAGACCCGCAGCCTCCAGGAACCAGTGGAAGAACTGGAGGGGAGCCCAGATGAGGAGGATGAGGAGTGGAGTTTACCTGGGTTTTCAGTTTTGCCAACTGTGAAGGTCAGTGTTGAGGGTACAATCCCTACCCAGCCCATGAACAGAGTTCCAGTTCCTGAGACGGAAAGAAAGAATCCCTCACTGGATGTGGATAAGTCGTCTCTACTGTCGGATGCTGTGGATCCATATCCAGCCCTGGAAAAAGCTCCTTCAGAAGAAGATCAAATAGACCCAGAAATTTCACCTGAGCCTAAACATGTTCCTGAGCTGAGCCCATCTGAAGATTTGGAGTCCCATGGCCTGGTAGAGACATTACCAACCTTGACCATATCCTCACCACATTCCACTGAAGCACCTATACCTGCTTCACAGGCTAGTGATAGTATAGAAACTGAACAGCCAATTCGTCGGTCTAGTCGACAGCCACAGCCAATCAAGCGTCTTCAATATGCTGCTTTAGGCAACCCATTAATCTCTGTAGTGCAAACTCTTTTGCATAGTTTAGCTACTGCTTATGGTGATATGTTCACAGAGCCTGTCTTGGATGCTCCTGTATGTTCTAGTGTCCAGATAATTTAGCATGCACCGGCGTTGCATGTATTTAAGGGGGGAGGGTGTAACCCGGGTGTAAATCTCAGTGATCAAGCCTGTGTAAAATTCAACTTCCATCCCCTCACTACTTCATAGCCAATCACTGTCAAGTATCACGGTCACATGTACTTCCACAGCCTATCAGCTAGGTATATTAGCTGGAGTAAGGAAGTAGGAAAGTTAGGACATGTTGGGAGAAGCGGGGCTGCAGGAGCTAACTACTTTGCCAGGATAAGATGGGGAGAAAAACCTGTGTGAGACATAAACTTAGGAATTGGCCAGGTTTGATGGCGAGCTGAAGATCCAGGCCTAGAGCCCAAGAAAGATTGCACTTTTGTGTGCGTGAAGACTTGTTGATCTCCTGCCAGGCTGGTAGGAGGCTCCTTGCAGCCAACGAACAATTCTGTTCTACCCTGATCTGACTTGCGTCAGTCAGGACCTGCACTGCACCAAGCACTTTAAAAGAACTTGCTTGGGACCTTTAACCAACCCCAGCTTGGGGTGAATGAACTGAAGGGTGTAGGCTCATTAATTGTAGAATTGATTAATGTTTTTTTTTCTGTTTATTTTTTTTTTTTTTCTTTTGCGCATTTTATATGGCCATTTGAATGTTTCACTGTTGTAAATATGTATATAACTTTCTACACTATAAATACAAAGGCACTCGCAACTGCAACCTTCCAGTCTGTCTGCTCCTTCATGAGTCGAATCTAGTTTCTGATCCAACTAGCCTATTGACCCGATTGGTCACTACCCACTTGCATTGATTTAAAATGTACTATATTATATTTACAAATATGCTACATACGGCTGTTCTTCCTTCTGGCGTTGCTGTACGCCTGTTCCTTCCCTCTGGCGTTGTTGTATGCCTTTCCTCCTTCTAGCGTTGTTGTACGCCTGTTCCTTCCCTCTGGCATTGTTGTACGCCTGTTCCTTTCCTCTGGTGTTAGTACGCCTATTCTGCCAGTTTTTGTACTCTAGCATTGGTACCCCTGTTATCGGCCCTTTGTTGTTAGAAACCCCTTTTGTTTTGCTTTGGTTTTTTTCTCTTTGTTTTGTTGTGTCTTGGTTGGGTAGTTGTTGTTTTGAACCGTGCCTAGTGTTTCCCCGAAGAGCTGCTAAGTTGGCCTGCCTGCTTGAGAAACTGTGGACATTACTGCCTGTCGTGGGCTCTATGAACTCTTGCTCCAGACCGTCAGCTCCTGCCATTATCTGCACCCCTGTTCCTGTGTATTCCTGGCTCACTGATTACATCACCTGCCATCCCATCAAACCTGTCAATAAAACTTGTCAACTTTAGTCCTGTGTGTGTGGTTCTGGGTTCATCAAAGAAAAATCGTGACAGAGGGATATTTGTGAATCTTCCTCCATTTGCTGTGATTGGTTAATTTGTTAATTGCTTATTACCCATTGTTCACAAGGGGCATCATTGAATGAGTGTTATGTCCTCAGTTCTGGGTTGTGCTACAATGTCCTATATAGTCCCCCCATTTAAAAGAGAATTATTCCAAATTTTATATATCAATAGAACACAAAATAGTGTGTAGGAGCCAATTATTTTGTTATTAATTAAATTTGTATTTTTTGTGTATAATCTAGTTAAGATTATTTATTTTACTTTATTGTTTGATATTTGTTTTGAGATTATGTGTTGGTTAGGCTATTTAGTTTTCTTTGCTTCTGGTTAGTTATGAGCAATTTGGGTGGATTAAGTTTATTAATAGGCCGTCAGTGGTAGGACCAGCATGCATCTGGGTGGGCGTATGTTTTTTTTACCAGCGCAAGAGAAGCACGGAGGAAAATGTTTGTCAATTTGTGTTTGCTTGCTTGCAAAAGAGAAATAAACCACAAACTAAACGACTTTACCTGGAAAATAGATTTATTTTTGCCTGCGTAAATTACTCGTCCAAGGTGCATCTGTGGCCCTTGTGGATTTTTTGGAGATGTCAAAGCTGAGCCACAACATAGTGCCTTTTTATACATAGATGTTATTGATCTTTCAAGTTTTTTATTGACTTAATGTCAAATGTTTCACATTAACACTTGCCATCATATTACAAACAGTAAACATTTTCTCTAAAAAAATAATGAATGAATTCTGTTTTTGGACACGGAATGTAGTTTTTGTAAATCCAGCTTAAGGGTGAACAATAGAAAAACATGAATGGAGCTGATAGGAGATGTAAGGACATAATTTAACCAAGAACACAAGCACAAGACTCAAAGTCAAATATAAAGAAATGCAACAACATGGAAACCATCTAAAAATTAGGAGAGCAAGGAGAAGTGAACCAATTTGGTAAAACCCAAATGGTAAGAAAAACTGATTATGGCAAGACTTGTGGAATATAAAAAATGACAAGAAAAACGGTGAAAAACATGAATCCAAATGAACCAACAACTCTAAATCCTGACACCCATGTGATTATTCTGAACAAAGCAGATCAAAACTGTTGTTGAAACAGAGTGTCTGTAAATGTCCTTTGGTAGAAATATATCCCTGGTTGTGATGCATTATAAGTGTTTTGGTTGTGGCACAATATTTCAGTCTACTCTTCGTCTAAGTTCGGTTCTGATCTTGCAGTTTCTCCCCAGAATAGTTTGATGGAGAAGTTTGACTACAAAAATAATGTTTAGCTTCTGCTTTATGAACTGTGACAGTAGTTGACTTGTATGACTAGCAGCCAGTCACACCCAACATCTGGGAAGTTAGGAGACTTAAAGGACTTTAAAGAAGTACAAGTCTGTATTGTATAGGTGTGTTTGCACATTCTGAGACAAAAAGTTGATCATAGATATAATTTGCATCCTGAACAAACAGTTTCTCACCTCTGAGTGTGTCTGAGAGAAGTAGTGAGGTGTAAAGTCATTGTCGGACAAAATACTGTGGAAACGCGGTGAAGATTTAGTAAAAGGAGGAATTTGGTTTTTCCAGATCCTCTTTGTAAAAGTAGCCCCTTATTTTCTCTCATGTGAAGTTGCTTAATCACGTTTACTGCACATTTGGTTATTTCTGGTGTTTTTGTCTTTCATAAACTTTTCTTAGAAAGACCTAGAAAATACCTTTTTCTAAATAATCTCAATGTTTGATAGCTGAATATTAAATCTGCTCCAAAGTAGGGAATTGGAACGAGTCATTAGTTAAACGTCATCATGAGCAGGATTTTGTCATGGTGATAAAATAGTAAGAAATTGAAGACTTCGTTTTTCTCACAGTCAGAGCAACAGAGGATCAGAAGATTTCTCAAGTCTTGTAACATTTTGTAATCAATATTTCCTCTGTGTCTGTGTGCAGCAATGCATCTGCTTGTAAAAAAAGTCAGACTCTACCTTGAAACCTCTTTATGTTTGGAATCCACACGTTGTGCTGCACTGTCGCAAAATAGAGATTTGGACGAATGTCTGAAAGAACAGAACACACTTTGCATTTTGTTACAAGAGCCTGTTAGAGGGGGCAGAAACAATGAGTGCTTGCTAGATGTTTGTGTAGAAAAGAAATACTATAATCGTTGATTAAATTTATAACTTGGATAGATTCACTGAAACATCCATAAAAATATGTAGCTCTAACAAATTACAATGGGAGGGATTTCACAGGTGCAGACCTTGAACATTCACCTGCTTTTTGAGAGACAGCAGGGAGGAAAAGATAGATCTGGTTTGGATTACAACTTGCTGTTCTAGCCCTAAACTTGTTAAACTTTTACTAAATGTACACATTAATACAGTATATTGTCCTAAAGGATAATATACAACAGCGCCTTGGTTCTAAAAAACCTTTCAATGATTGTTGGACGCTTGAAAATATCCCTTTGACCGATGTTGATGTAAACACTTTTGCAGAGAGAATAAACTGCGGTGTCTGAAGTATACTGTTGATAAAATTCAAACAATTTAACTTATTTATTTTGGTGAAGATTCATCATCAATCTCAAAAAAGGTTAAAAAAGTAAAACTGGACTTCAATTCTGAAGTTTAAGACGTTTTACTTCCCATCCAGGAAGCTTAATTCAAATTGTCTGGAGTAATGTTGAGATCCAAGCTTTATAGACCTGTGTGCGAGGCCTCGTTAGAGCTTGGATTCACATGTAGATTATCCTGGAACTAATCGCCCCTCACAATGGAGAGTCATTAGGAAAGCAAAACATCTTCAGCTTCAGAATAGAAGTCCAGATTTTTTATTTTTTAGCCTTTTTTGGAATTTAAAAAGATTATTTTTTCACTCCATATATCTCCATTCAAGGGTTCCTGGTATGAAAATCTACTGCGTACCTTTCAGGGCCTTTGAAAAGTCCATGGAGTAGAAAGACACCTTATAGCAGCGGTGACCAAAGTGATGCCTGGATGCCATTTGCAGCCCCTGGACTGATTTTTGTACAGCTACTTTTACCCAAAAGCAGAGTTTGGTCCAACCACATCTGCTTTTAATAATTTATTGAACTGGAATTTTATTTTGTGTTCATATTCTTATTTTATTTAAATTGTCTTTTCCAAAAGTTACTCAGATGCAACAACTACTAAACAGATCACTGTTATGTCAAAAACATATCTTGCAAAAATTGTTAGTCATCTCAGAAAACATGTCATTGTCTGCAAACTACATCTAAATTCAGGCTGCTTTTGAGCAAACACTGTACAAAAAACACTTTGTGTGATTATCTTGATAAGAAATCAGCAACAGAGACGTCAGGGACCACAAGATGCTCTGACATCCTCTTTCACAGAAGAAGGAAGGATAACTGCAATAGTCTGCTTTTATATGACTGTCACTTTTAAACAGAGGAGACGGTTATTTGATCTCCTGCTGACTGACTCACTGATTACCTGAGTTAACACAAGATGTTATTTTGCAGATTAATTTGGTAAAACAATATTACAGAATTTGACTTTTAAAACTAAAAAATATTTTAGCGTTCTCTGCTAAATCTTTCTGGTAAAATAAACTATGGTCGTTTCGATAAGTTTCTACTTAAAGAAACAACTGACACGGATTTAATTGATCCTTTTTCCAGTCCTAGAGATGAAGGAGGAATTTGTGAGTCTGATGTCTGAGAACATGCTGAGAGTCAACATGTTACTGAGCGTCTTCTTTCTTCCAGGTGAGCTGGTTGTTCACTTCCTTTCATTTGGAGACGACACATGAATAATACCTAGTTTTAAATAGTTGATTCTGATATTGTTTAAAGCCTTTACATGCAAGTTGCAGCTAAACTAAAGTTTGTTGATCATGAATTTTTTCTCAGAAAAATTTACCCCACAATATGTTCAATGTTTTTCTTTTATTTACAGGTGTTTTAGGTGATTGTGGTAGCATTAGCGGACTCTTCTCCATCACCATACCAAATAAGATTGAAGCATTGAGTGGATCATGTTTGCTAGTTCCATGTAGCTTTAGAGCTGAGAAAGGAAGCACTGAATGTAAAAAAGAAACCCGTGGAGCATGGATTCCAAGTAACAAAGATATTTTTAACATCAATCAAGGGGTTAACACAAATCTAGTAGAAATAACTGGAAACCTGAGACAAAGAAACTGCACCACTGTGTTTTCTGACATAAACAAGAGTCAAGAAGACAAATACTTCTTCAGAATTGAGAACAGCGACTACAAGGGAACAGCTTGTTCTAATCCTCTTCAAATAACAGTTCAAGGTAAGCCTTTATTCCCCGACACCAACATTAAAGGATTATTTTTGTTTTTACATGCAACAAGGTATTTTACTTAATTATGAGCACTTTATTTTTTTCACCATATTACCATAAGTATTCGTTAAGAATGTGATGTTTTGCAGTTTGTATTCTAAAATAATTTCAAATAGTATTTATTGTGTTTTTGTTTGTGTGTCAATATGAACCCCCAGATTCTCCTTGGGGTCCCAGCATTAACATCCCTGCTGACCTGAAGGAGCATCAGTCTGTCACTATCAGCTGCTCAGCTTTGACTCCCTGTCCACACTCACCTCCTGAACTCACCTGGAATCTCCAACAAGACTCTCACAGACAAACAGAGAAAAACACAGAGGGAACCTTTACAACTAAAATCCAGGAGACCATCACTCTGTCAGACACACATGATGGATACAACATCAGCTGTTCTGCCACATATCCTGTGAATGGAGGAAGCAAGACAGCAGAGACAGAAGTGACTCTCAGTGTTTCATGTAAGTGATACTGTCAGCACGTCATGGTTCAGCTGTTTCTGATCAGTAAAGTTAATGTGTGTCCCATTTTCCTCAGATGCTCCTAAAGACACCTCAGCATCCATCAGTCCATCAGGTTTGGTGTCAGCAGGTAGCTGGGTGGAGCTGAGCTGCTCCAGCAGAGCCAAGCCTCCTGCCAGCTTCACCTGGTTCAGGAACAGCAAACTTGGAGCCAGAAAAGTAGCTTTGGGGTATTTTTACAGCTTTAGTGTGACTGAAGGAGGAGAGTATTACTGTGTGGCTACAAATGATCTGGGTCAAGAGGGATCATCTATGATCTTTGTTACTATAGAAGGTAATTAATAACTGGTATTCAGAAATGAAATGTCAAAGCTATGTTATTTTGTAATAACCTTTCAAATTAAATAAATACACAAATAACAATAAATAAATAACAATTATTCATGTTAGCTGGTTAAAGCTGAACTGCTCCAGCAGAGCCAAGCCTCCTGCCAGCTTCACCTGGTTCAGGAACAGCAAACATGGAGTCATTAATGTATCTGTGGGGCAGGTTTATAGATTCCAGACAAATATAAAATATTTTACTGTTTAGCAGCAAAACTTCTTGAAAATCTGACACCATGATAATTTGGAGGTTTTTACTTCCCGCTAATGGGTGGTTTTTCTTCCCACTGTCACTTCATGCTTGCTCAGTATGAGGGATTGCTGCAAAGCCATGGACAATGCAGACGACTCTCCCTGTTGCTCTACGCTTCTCCAGGAGTGAATGCTGCTTGTCGGGACTTTGAAGCAATCAACTGGTTCCCTTATATAGGAAATTTTTGACCAATCTGTATAATATGACTGATTTTGACTTTGTAAAGTGCCTTGAGATGACATGTTTCATGAATTGGCGCTATATAAATAAAATTTAATTGAATTGAATTAAAGGTAAACAAAAACAACCAGATCTGATTTTTTTGATCGGTTGTTCTGTTTCAGATCCTTCAAAGATTTTCATCGTTTAGCGCTAAATAAGATGTTTGATTTAAAGAAATCTATATAATTCATTTAAATGTACTTAAATACACATGTATATTAAGGATAGTTAAATCATTCAAAGGGAACATTTCAAGTTTTTTTAACTAAATATTTTATGTTAAGACATCTGTTTTCTTTAAGGTTCTAGAGTTAGTGTCTGCATTACAGTGAAGATCCTGGGAATAGTAACACTCTGTGGTGCACTCATTATCTATGAAAGGTGAGGCAACATTTTCTATTAAATAATACTTTGCTTCTGTACATTCGTTATGTGGTGGTTTTAAATATGTGGTAATTTTAACCTGTTCTCGTTTATTTTTAGCTGGTTTAAGTTCTCCAATAAATTACCAAAGGTAAGTTTACCAAGCTAATATACAAATTTAAATCTGAACTTCATACTCCAGGCAGAGTTTATTTAAAGTAATGTTTTGACTTCATTTTCCTGAAATTTGTGGTTGTCGTGAAGAGTTTGGAAATATAATATGTGTTTAGATGAGGCTCGTTTGTCAGATTAAAAGCTCCTTTAAAAAAATAACCTTTAAAAGTAATTAACCACATAATATGCTTAGAAAAAAGATCAAAAACCATTTGATCATGATAAAATAGGTTTATATACACCAAGCCTCCATCTTGATAGTGTTTTGATGGTCCTCTTTTAGACAAAAAATGATTTGCTCTCAGGCGCGATTAACAAACATAAACAGACGTGGCGACATTTAGCAACAGTATCTCAGAACTAATGCCGACATAATCCCGGTTTGCTTATTTTACAAGTCGATTGTGAATTATGCCGGATCGAGCCTGAACGTCTGAAATGCCTTACAGTAAAGCTTCAGCTCAATGTGATCGAAGACCAACCAATATTAATTAAATATACCATTCTACAGCAAAGTTAACAACCTCATGTTTACTCATGTCAATCAACTCTGCGGTCCTATCACATCTGAGCCTCTGCAGCTTTAGTGTCCGCTTCCAGCGGTCATACTAATAAACACAAAACGCTTTTTTTTTTACTAACTAATTGAGCAAAAACGAGCATAAAAAAAACAAAATAACAACTGATACGCCAGCAAGACGTGAAAATATTTCATAGAAAATTTGTATGCAACCAGTGAGCTAATGATGTAAAAAAAAAAGCAAAAAATAAATCAAATAAGCAGGTTTTATACATTTTACTATGTCCACATTTGTATATTAAAAATATTTTATTGTTTTGATGTAATATTCAAGTCTTAAATGCCCTGTTTTCATTAGTTGTAAGTGTGGGAGATTATTTAACTATTGAACCTTAAGAAAGAAGACTCGGGGAGAAATCGTTCCTCTGCCATGTCAACAAGAACTTTAATTAGAACTCACACGTACAACGGGTATGAGCGAAAAGTTCTAAATTCATGATCTTGAACAGGCCTTTTATGGCCCAGAGATGTGTGTGTGTTGTAACAACAGTGTGTGTGTCTCCATTGGTGTGTATTGGTCTACTGACATTCAGCCTCTTGGCAGTCTGGACCCACTTCTGGGAATTTTTTATCTTAGAGTACAAAAACAGGCCTTTTAATTCCGCTACTTGACATATCTTGGAACATTACATTTAAACAAAGTTACTGCCTCTTTCCAGATGTTTCCTCTCTTGCTGAGAGCCAGGTCAGAATGACCTTAATGATGTTTAGCAAACTTCTACATAAGCAGAAAAGTCATCATAATGCAGCCCTGTTCGATAAATTAGAATATTATCGAAAAGTTCATTTATTACAGTAGCTCAATTCACTTAGGGAAACATTCTATAGGTCAACACGGTGTTTATTTCTGTTAATTGTGATTTTTTTTTTTACCACCTCTAGCTAATAAAAACAATGTATTTAAAATGTATAATATTGTATCGCACCAAAAGGAAAAAAAACATTTATATGCAACAATGAGGGCTTAATTAACCTGCAAATTGTATACATAGACTGTGTGTGTGTGTGTGTGTGTCTGTCCACAGGACACAAATGAAGCAGAAGATGTCGACAGGGTGATAGAGGTTCAGGCATCATGAGCCGTATGGAAAAGTTAAAGATGTTAAGAGGGAGGATGTTTTATTTCTTCTGCCTTGTCTCTGCACGTACATATTCTATTTTAAATAGTTTTTTAAAGATGTTTTGTTTCACTGTGTCATCCTGGTACAAAAAAATTGCTAAAAACAAGTAGATTAAAATGTACGCAACACTATGAATTTTGCCTTTACTGCATCAAAATGAACAGGAAGAGAAACTATGCAAAACATGCAGCAGAGATCTTCAAGATCAAGTTGACACAATCTGCCGAGATTTTAAAGAAACTCCTGTAACAAACATTTTTTAAATGCAGATTTGTGTTTGGAACAAAATTAAGTACTGGAATGACACTTTGAGTTTCAAAATCTGGTTGGAGTCATTCTTAAACTCGTCCAGACAATAATGCAAAATTGGTTTAATTATGTGCTTAATTTATAATTGTTGAAGTAAAGTTTAAGACTCATTGATCTTGTTTAGGAGGAATTAGCATGTTTTCTTATAGTGGCTTCATGTATTGCGTTCATAATTGTGCAGAGCAGATGGTAATGTGGTTACCTAAAGAGTTTTATTGCTTTCTGGACTTAATTCATTCTTCTTTTGTTTGTTTGTTTGTAAAACACGTAAGCTTATTATTGTTTTTGATCCACATACTTCATAATATGCAATAATGATAACTAAAGCAAAGTGTCACTTGAATTTTGTAATTCAGTTTGAGAATAAAATAATATAAAGGTTCATGTTTTGGGTGTTAGTGGAAAAGTGTGAGAAAAGTCTGCAAATAAACTACATTTAAAAAAACTCTACAGGAGCAAAATTGTGATTTTTTTATAACTTCCCTCTTTTGAGGCAGGCTAAGTGTGTTACAGAGAAGTTTGGTCTTAAACAGACAGTTGAATAAATGGTGAGATAAAGCGCAGAAGTTTGAGTAAAAAGAGGAATTTGGTTATTTGGGGTTTCAAGATTCTCTTGGCTACAATAAAGTTGTTGGGGTTTTTGAAGGTTGTTCTTTGTTTTTGGATGACATCGTTGTCTACTCTTGGTCTTCTCACCTGTAAAGACTCAGAACTTTGTTTGACCGCTTGGTGGATGCACGTCAGACGGTGAATCTAGCCAAACGAGAATTTGTTCGAGTGACTGTTACTTATCTTGGTCATCAAGCTGGTCAAGGTAAAGTATGTCCAGTTAGTGCAAAGGTAGAAGCGATTGAAAAGTATCCACCAGCGATGACTAAAAAGGAACTCAGGAAATTCTTGGGTTTAGTTGGCTATTATAGATCCTTTTGCAAAAACTTTTCAACTGTGGTTACATGTTTGACAGATCTTTTGAAAAAGAATGTGAAATACATTTGATTATCTGTCTGTCAACAGGCTTTTAAAGACGTGAAGAAGTTTCTATGCAATTCTCCTGTCTTGTTATCTCCTGATATGAGTAAGCCTTTTAAGCTTCAGATTGATGGCAGTCATGTTGGTGCAGGTGGAGTCCTGTTTCAAAAAGATAACTTTTAGTTGAAAGACCTGTAAGTTTTTAAAAAAAAAATATTAATGAGCATCAGCTGAATGATTTAGTGATTGAAAAAGAGACCCTTGCTCTTATTTGGTCCTTACAACATTTTGAGGTCTGTGTAAGCTCAGAACCTTTGGTAGTTTTTACAGATTACAATCCTCTGACCTACTTAAGTTCTTTTCACTGTCCAAACCAACGACTTGTAAGATGGTCACTATTTCTGCACAGCACAAAGTCACTAACTTGTTTTTATTCTCTTTCCTTTCCTAAGAGTCACTTCAAGGTACCAGTTGTTGACCTAGGAATGGGATCGGAGGGGATCTAAGTTATTATTTTGTTTTATCTCAGCTGACCTGAGATATCGTGTATTTAACTTTGTATTTTGCCCAGGGTTCCGAGGGACACTGTTTCAAAGGGGGGGGGGGGGGGGGGGTTACGGCCCAATGTCTTTCCTTTGAGTCCCTGTGTAGAGCTTCTAATTGGTGCTGATTGGAAGTGGAGGCGGCTGGCCCGACTGACGTCAGGTTGAGCTTAAGAAGCAGCAATATTCCTCACCTGAAAGCGCAAGCCAAGCTTAGACCAGACCAGCTCGGAGGAGTTCAGCTCATTCTTTCTGTCTCTCTGCCACCTTCTGCTCTCTTTCCCTCTCCTCTCCAACCAGTTATGATTTTTTGTTAAATAAATCTCATTTTAAGTTATTCCATGGAAATTTTCAGGCTAACAATCCGTTTATGTAAAAGG
The DNA here is from genome assembly GCF_011125445.2 of Fundulus heteroclitus. Taxonomy (NCBI): domain Eukaryota; kingdom Metazoa; phylum Chordata; class Actinopteri; order Cyprinodontiformes; family Fundulidae; genus Fundulus; species Fundulus heteroclitus. The sequence continues at coordinate 33,988,492 of NC_046381.1, read as the reverse complement.
AATTATTTTATTTATTTAAGAACTGGTGTGAAATGATGCATGAGCTGCAGCTGTCTGTAAAAAAAATTTGGTAAAACCCAATTGGTAAGAAAAAACTGATTATGGCAAGACTTGTGGAATATAATAAAAGACAATAAAAATGGTGAAAAGCATGAATCCAAATGAACCAACAACTCTAAATCCTGACACCCATGTGATTATTCTGAACAAAGCAGATCAAAACTGTTGTTGAAACAGAGTGTCTGTAAATGTCCTTTGGTAGAAATATATCCCTGGTTGTGATGCAGGATAAGGGTTTTGATTGTGGCACAATGTATCTGTCTACTCTTCGTCTATGTTGGGTTCTGATCTTTTAGCAGTTTCTCCCAAGAATAGTATGGTGGAGAAGTTTGACTACAAAAAATAATGTTTAACTTCTGCTTTATGAACTGTGACAGTAGTTCACTTGTATGACTAGCAGACAGTCACACCCAACATCTGGAAAGTTAGGAGACTTAAAGGACTTTAAAGAAGTACAAGTCTGTATTGTAAAGGTGTGTTTGCACATTCTGAGACAAAAAGTTGATCATAGATATAATTTGCATCCTGAACAAACAGTTTCTTACCTCTGAGTGTGTCTGAGAGAAGTACTGAGGTGTAAAGTCATTGTCGGATAAAATACTGTGGAAATGCTGTAAAGATTAAGTAAAAGGAGGAATTTGGTTTTGATAGATCCTCTTTTTAAAAGTAGCCCCCTACTTTTCTCATGTGAAGTTGCTTCATCATGTTAACCACAAATTTGGTTGTTTCTGGTGGTTTATCTTTCATAAACATTTCTTACAAAGACCTAGAAAATAACCTTTTCTAAATAATCTCAATGTTTGATAGCTAAATATTAAATCTGCTCTAAGGTAGGGAATTGGCGGCACTCATTAGTTAAACGTCATCATGAGCAGGATTTTGTCATGGTGATAAAATAGTAAGAAATTGAAGACTTCTTTTTTCTCACAGTCAGAGCACCAGAGGATAAGAAGATTTCTCAAGTCTTGTAACATTTTGTAATCAATAATTCCTCTGTGTCTGTGTGCAGAAATGCATCTGCCTGTAAAAAAAAGTCAGACTCTACCTTGAAACCTATTTATGTTTGGAAGGCACCCGTTGTGCTGCACTGTTGCAAAATAGAGATTTGGACGAATGGCTGAAAGGACAGAACACACTTTGCATTTTGTTACAAGATCATTTTAGAAGGGGGCAGAAAAAGTGGACGCTCGCTAGATGTTTGTGTAGAAGAGAAGCTCTGGTCAGCAAATTAAGAGCAATGACTTTTATAAAAAAAACTATAATTTTTGATTAAATTTGTAACTTGTATAGATTCACCGAAACATCCATAAAAACATGTAACTATAACAAATTAAAATGGGAGAAATTTAAGTGGTACAGACCTTGAACATTCACCTTCTTTTTGAGAGACAGCAGGGAGGAAAAGATAGATCTTATTTGGATTACAACTCACTGTTCTAAACCATAAACTTGTCAAACTTTCACAACATTTACACATTAGTATAGTATATTGTCCTAAAGGATAATAACAACAGCAACTTGCTTCAAAACAGTCTTTCAATGATTTTGGGACGCCTGAAAATACCCCTTTGACAGATGTAAACTCTTTTGCAGAGAGAATAAACTGAGGTGTCTGAAGTATACTGTTAATAAAATTCAAACAATTTCAAAATGTTTATGTTAGTGTGATGATCCTGTCACTAAAGCTGATCCTGCTCACAGTCAACACACCTGTTTAGTCTCCACCCTCCTTGCAATCAACCTCTACTGGTTCCACCTGTCTTCACCTGCATATAAGCTCCGTCCAAGTCAGCCTCCAGTGCCAGATCGTCTTGAGCCAACCCAGTGAGAACTTTCCAGCACTCCTTCTGAAAAACCTGCCTGCCTGTTGCCCGACCTGTTTTTGCACCTGCCTGATCCCGTTCTGTTTATTTCTCCCTGCCTGAGACCTGCTCTGTCAGCCTCTGGATCCCAGATTAACTACCCGTGCTTCTGACCTTGCCTGCCCGTGAGTACTGGAACCTGCCTGTCCCCTTTAACTCACTGTGTCTGTTGGATATTAGACCTGGATCTGGACCTGGACCTTTCTTCTGGATTCCCCCTCTGTACCTCTGCTGGATTATTGGACTCCCCGTTACTGGACCCAGACTGCCCCTGGGCAAACGCCTCTGGAAAGCCCCGCACCGCCTGTCAGTTTGCCAGCCGCCTAACGGCTTGTCCCCGCCAACCAGTGGGTGGCTCCAGTCCCCGAATCATCTTGCCTGTCTCTGGCTGACTCTCTGCGCTCTGGTTCCTCTCTCTATCAGGTTAGTCTCTCAGTCTGCTCCACATTGCTAACCTGCCACTCCAGCCCGTTAGCGAGAGATGCACGCCCGAGAGCGGTCGCTGTTTAAACCCTGCTTTTCAATAAACTGTTTAAAACGTCACTGACCTCTTGTGGTTGAATCTTGGGTCTGGATCTGGTATATCACAGTTGGTGAAGATTCTCAATCATCCAGGTCATGAACAATCCAAAAAAGGTTAAAAAATAAAACAAATGAAGTGTAGGCGGAAGTTCAACTGAAGAAACTGAATAACTTACCCTCATCCAATCATAGGATTATCCGCCTCAGACGCAAGCCAATCGGCTTTGAACTGTACCTCCATGAAGCCCAATCAGCACCTGAGATCATCTTAAAAGGTTTTTAAATTCACGACTCAGCCTGCTACCCAGCCAAATATATCAGGACAATAGTTGAAAGGGATGATTTGAGCACTGGCGATCTTTTAACAGCAAACTCTGCACACATAGAACAACTCTATTTCGCCATGCGCATCATCCCCCAGAGTCGCGCTTTTATTTTCAGGCTGCTCAATCTTGCTAATTCCGTCCCATCCTTGACCAGTTTACTCTGGATGAGGGCTGCCGTTCTGACCTTTCCTTCTGGTCTAGACTGCTTCTCGGCAAATCTTTTTCTACGATGACGTCATTCTGTCTACAAATATGCTTACATTTTTGACGGATGCTGCCCCATCCATAGGTTTTGGGGGGTTCTTTAAAAATAGTTGGTTTGCAGATTTGTGGCCTTCTCCCCTCATCAATTCACAATTCTCTCCTATCTGCTAAGCTTACCCAATAGCCGTAGCTTGCCGTCTATGGGGCCCGCTTTGGAGAAGGAAGCACGTTTACTGTCATAACATTCCAGTTGTTGAAGCCATAAAGGTCGCTCCTCCTCTCAATCTCTCATGTCATTCATCAGAAGCATCACTTGGCAAGCATTTACAATAACTTTATTCTCTCAGCTCGTCATGTTCCAGGCCATTCTAATTCTGCTGCTGATGCTCTTTACCGTTTCAAATTCTATACTTTCTATACTAAGCCTTCGCGGCACTGCCCCCCTTTAGTAAGCCTTCGTGGCACTGGCCCCTTTTGGTAAGCCTTCGCGGCACATCTCCTCTATTACTCATCCTTCTGTTCTACGTTTCTTAGTGTTACTGTTTCACCGTTTTCACCATTTTCAAACCACAGCAGCAATTCCTGGGTGTCCACACCCCCTGTCTGAAATGTCTCTCGTCGTAAGCCCAGGCTTTCAGTTTATCTCCTGTTAAGTGTCCCCCTTTAGAGCCCATTTACCCCAAAGAGTCCAAGAGTGTGTTCTAGGTACGTTTCCTGAACGCCAACCTCTCCATGTCATGTTCGTGAAACCTTGTAGTTGAATTCCATCACCTGTGAAGCAAAGCAGTCATGCATAGTCCTTTTCAAGATGTTCTTTAGCACAGCAAGAGTGTCACTGTCTGATGCCATTGCAGCTCTGATGTTCCCCAGAGCCAACCTTCATGCATTGATATCATGTTGAAGCTGTTATCCTCCTATCATCATCTTGTGTCCAGGAGTCACTTCTGCTGTCCTGACCAGATTCCAAATGTCCAACTAATCTAATTGACCTCATTACTTTTCTGCATGTACAAGAGGACGATCGTTAGATTATCCTGGTCTAAAAGACCACTAGGTTAATAGATGGCTAAACTATGTTTATGTGTTTTTTCTTCTGGATGTTTTAACATTTAGTTAAAGAACAACTATTGTGCTATTTTGTGTTCAAACAGATAGTTGTTAAGTCTCCTCACACCTTTTAGGTAACTGCGTACAATTCCAAACTATTTACACTGGTGCTTTAATCCCTAATTTACCCAAGTTATTTATTAGAATAAGGCATTATTCTAAACTTGCAGTTTTATCCATTCATGTCCTTAACCTTTGTGTTGCTTTACATCCTAATAATTAATTTCTTAGTTGCGCCTCTGCTTACCTTAAGATACCCAGTAAATGCTGTGCTCACAAATTCTCCTTCGCTTGAACAAGGTTAAAAGGTTTAGAGTTTATTCTGCTTATATTGAAAAATTAGCTTGCTCACTCGTTCGTTCATTCGTTTATGCTATTAACTGTTGCTGTAATGCCTACTTCAACTTCTTGGCCCACTAGTTTTTTCATGATCACATTTATCGCCCATTGATGTAATAGCATACAATGTTCTTATCCACTTTCCTTTTACGATTAAACGGCCCCCCTATGTATCCCACTCCTTACTTTAATCACCAATACTCATAAGTTGTTGAACCTGTTTAGGTTTAACATAACTTAAGCTGCTCTATGCTCTCATCCCGTAACTTAATATTTTGGTGCAAAATGGATGTCTTTTAGCGGTTTCCCCCTATTTCTTCTCATGCATGATGTATTTTATTTACTTATTTTATTTTATGAAGCTTATTGTATCTTAAAGGTGCCTCTTTGAATCTTATTCGAAACCCCCTGTGGGGTTAATAAAATTCCAAAACATATCTATATGTATTTTAAATGATTTAAATAAAAACTTTGTTAGAAAAGTAAAAGAAAATCCTTCTTATCAGCGGCCCAAAATCTCTACCAGCTTTTTTTCCAGACCAGTACCACTTGTCCGAATGCGTTTGACCCTCTTATCGCTCGCTAATAACAGCTCTGACTTAAAACAATTAACATCCTAGGGGTTTAATAATAATCTTGATTGCTTTTAATCTAAAAGTTTTCTTCTAAGCGCATCCGCCAATGTGTATGTTTCTAATGTGTGTTTTAATTATGTGCAGGAAAATCTGATGTGAAATGCAGAAGGGGTGTCTGCCAACTCATCTTTGTTTCGTGTTGTGGTCCATTGAAGGTTTTCCGATGCCTCTGTCTTTGCCCCTGCAATTAGTTGTCCATTTTCAGTCCTCATATCTCAGTTCAGCAGCACAACATCGTTCCAGGGCGAGCTTTGTCCATGAAACCACAAGGAATTCTGTCAGCATTTTGCCAATATGGATTTTGTCCAAAATCAAATTGTCTAATAAAAGAATTGTCCATCTTCATCCGTAGTGTAGTGTAAATAAGTTGAAAAGAAAAAAATCAAAACAAAAATTGCAAGAAAACTGTCTCAAAACAAAATCAACCACATCGTTCCCTCTGAAACAAAATTATTCTTGAAGTTCTTCACCTTTACCCCAGATCTTGATCCCTTAAAAATTTATCCAAGCAAAATATTTTACAGACAGTTCAACCTCTTTGTATAAGTTCAATAATAAAAAACATTTCTCTTAACCTTGTAGCATCACATTCCCCATTAAACCTCTATGCAGCGTTTGTAAAAATTACTGATTTTTTTTTTTGTCCAAAATTTGATTAAAAACTGGATTAGGCAGGAGTCAAGTACATCACCTTTTTCTCCGTCCCCTGGACCACTGTGGCACCGCTTGGTACTAACTTGTCTCTGAGAATGCCTAAAAAGAGACTAAAATCTCTCCGTTAGCACATTCCAATTATATATGACCAGGTTTCCTTGCAAGAAAAAAGCAGAAAACAGGATAGAAATGTTAATGTGAGTCAGTAGAGAGGGCAGCAGTGGGAAGGGGTACATGAACAATTTCCAAAGCCACCTTCTTACCTCTAGAAGGATACTGAATACTGAATTGTACTTTATAACTAAATTTGCCTTGCCTTGCCTAGAAGGTCTCAATATTACCTGTCATAAGTTTGTTAAACTTATCATAATTTAGTCACTTTTGTCAATCCCTGCACGTCCATTTTAGATCATGACTTCTTACCATACGGCCTGAAAGAGCTCACTTTCCAGAGTCTTCTGTTGGAACAAGGTGGCTTTACAGTTTCATCTCACATCATCTGAAAGAAGTAACTCAGAGAAAAACAATTCTGTTAGTGTATTAGGTGACAAAAGAAAACCTGGTCTTTCTAGTGTCTTGGTTCTTAACGTGATGTGTCTAAGTTCTTGGTTGGTCCAGGGGAGGTAGGAATCTCTCGTTCCTTTACTTTCATCATTTTGTATTAAAACTTCTCATCTTCTTAAATTATCTGCCGAACAACCTTGAATGTTGTCACTTTTTTGCCACTGGTGATGCAAAAAATAAAGCAAAGGAATCATTTAACAAAGAAATAATCAAAAATGCACAAAACAATAAAAACCCGAAAGTAAAAAGTCTCCCAAGGAGTGCATTATGTGTGTTCCAATATCTTATAGCATTCTTTTGATTTCTTTCTAGCTCTTTCGATCATGCAAACTTAGTTATTAATGCTTTTCAATCTTAATTGGTCAAGGGTGAAACTTTAAAGCAACCATTTCCTCTTTCAGTGTTTTGAGCTTCTGGTGTTTTTCTATACATGATAAGAGTTTTCCCCGTAATTCAGCACATTGAGAAAGCTACCCAGAATTTAGCCCTTCACAAGCTGGCTTTATTTTATTTTTTCCCTCTGACATAGTTTTCGTGCCCCCAGGCCAGAACACACAGACCCAGCCTTGCCATAACATTCAGATGTTTACATCATGGTCAGATTTGTTTATCATATCTTTTGTCCTGCTTCAGGTTAAACTGTCCCTCTGAGGCTTGCCTCAGCTCAGCATAACTATTAACATCAGATGCTTTTGTAACCGATGACATGCTTAATGTGGCCTTGTGATATCTTGACACTTCTCAAAATTTCTCATTAGCTGCATTCAAATCCCAAGTAAAAAGAAATAAAATAAATTAATACAGAACTCTTAGAAAAGCAACCATATTTAGTCCCATACAGTTTGTTTAAAGCACAGTTTGTCTCATCTATTTAAATCAAAAATCATGTATATCTTAGTGCTCTTAAATTCTTCTTTTTAGGCAGCTGTAAAATCCTTAGTTAAAAATCTCCCCTTAAACATATCCCATCCGGTTCCATTTCTCCCAAACATTCACCCATATGCTCCCCATATGCTGTTTGCCATTTTATTAATGTTCTAAAATTACAATATAAAAGCTTTTACTCTGTTATTATTTCAGCTGTCATGAATTCATTGACAAACACAAGCCAAACGCAATCTAATAGCATAACTGAATACACCCCAACGCCTCTGTTTGCTGTAATGCATAATTAAGCTCCAAACTAAAAAAACTTTATCCCCAGTCCCAAGTATTTCCTACAGCCCTGGGATATTTTCTGTTTAAGACACGTTAGCATATCTCAGTGTAACAATTTAATTTGGCCAGATATTTAATGTTAAAAAAAAAACAAACTTTGTTATTTAAATCTCTCTTTTACTTTTACCTTTTTGTTAACCTAGTCCATGCTTAAAATGTCATTTGAATTACGGAGCTGCAGTTCTCCCAAAACAAATGATCATTTTGAAACCATGAACAATGATTTTAACCGAATTAATTAATTCACACAGAAGAACGTTTAGTTACAAACGACACATACATACGTACAGTTACATACAGTTACATACATACAGATACATAGAAACTGACTACATTCAGACAAACAAACACACGCAGGCCTTTACTTCTGACAGGGAGGAAGGGCTGGTCAGATCTTAACGACGGTTAGGGCAGCTTCTTTCAAAATGCCCTGGGTAACCACACGTCCAGCACAAGGGCATATCATAACCTTTGGTTGGTCCCTTTCTATAATTTCTGTACTGCTGTGTATCTCTGCTGGGAATTTGTCCCCATGGAGGACTCTGATACATCTGAAATGGGACATCTGGAGGGAGGGATCCCACAAACTGGTCTGGACCAAACACAGGTGTCGGGGCCATAACCATCTGAGCTTTTGCAACATTCTTCTTCCTCCTCCTCCTTTTACTTTGATTGTCTCTCAGCTGTTTTAGCTGTTCAGCTACGAGTTGTTGTTTTAAGTTCAGTATATCACTGCTAAGTTGCTTCATGTTTTTTTTTTTCATCTATATCCAGCTGATGAACCAAAGCTGCCATCCATTGATCTAAAGGCATATCATAACTCGCAACCATTCTATACATGTTCTGCTTAACATCCTGTGCCTGGCCCTTTAACATTGCTTGTTTAGAGTTGCTGCAGCGTGACTGATAACGGGCAAGAGCCCGTCTGGTCTTCCCATACTTTCAACATTCTGTTCACATATGCTAAAGCCGACTCCCCTGCACAACGTGTTGTGTCATTTAAAAGGCCAGAATCCGTACTTACCGGATAAAACGCCCTCAGTGTGCTCCAAAGTTGCCGTGCTACTGGGTCCAGAGGGGCAGCTGCTCCTAGTCCGTCAGTTCCAGCAGAAACTTCAACCGCATGTACCTCTTGTGGTTCCAGGTATGCTGATAAGCCAGTCCTCACATCACCAATAGCCAATACATACCCGCTTAAAGTCTCCACGAATGCTTTGATCCAAAGGTGCGCCCCTTTCCTGGGATCAGGGAACATGTGCCTCAGATGAACGTTGTCAGCACATGAAAGAGGGCTGTAACCAGCTGCATTCTCCTGTCCTGTAGCACTGTGAGTCTGAAACAATGGCAGTTGCACACTTTGTTTCGTTGCAGGTAAAGAAAGATCAGTTTTGTTAGAATGCAGATTATATCTGGGACCCTTTTCCTCCCTGTATTTGCGTGTGTCATTGATTTTCATAACATCTGTGTCATCTGATTCTGCAGTTTTAAGAGCGTGTCTTACCACTTGTTCTATCGCAACCCGTAGCTGGTCTCGTTTGTGTCCCTCTAACCTACTTTTTCCATGTATCGGTCTTGCGTCACAGCTTACCTGCCCCCCACATAATTCCATACCAGGCACCTGCACCGAAGGGTCTGATGAAGTCACCACACTCCTGGCCTTGGATAACAGTTCTGCACTATCACCACACAGATTGTTTTGCATAACAGCGGCTGCACCAGAAGCAGATATCTCTGGAATAACAGGAGCTGTGTACTTATCTTCTTGTTTGAAAGAAGATGATTCCCTTACCCCCTGCAGATTTTCACTCTCTTGTTGTTTGTCGAGGCCTGAGAAGCACATGCTGAAATACAGTTCAGTTAGTTTTATCAAGCCTGCTATTTTGATTTCCTCTTTTTGGCATCTTTCTCTAGCAAACTCACCTGCATCAGCCGTTTCTACTTGTGCTTGGGCTAGTCTATCTTTTAACATTTGCAAATAGTAAGTGCACATTTGGGCATCAGGTGGAGGTCCTTCTGTATCGCCAAAAACCCCGTCTCTCCTCATTTTTTCACACCACTCCTCAAATTGTTTTAAATGGTTTTCAGCATCTTTATGTGGGAAGCTTGCCATTATGCTCCCTTTTCCTTTCTCCAGCAGTGTTCCTAAAGAACCCCCCTGGAGCTCATTTTCTGCCTGATTCTCAGCCATTCCAGCACTCACACGTTTTGGCCAACCTGCTGGGACAGCGTCCTGACCCCGGTCCAATGAGAGCTTATTTTTTATCTCTCAGACACCAAAACTTATTATGTTCCTATGTGCCTTATTATAGTGTTTTTACACGGCAGTTTCAATGAGCCAGTGTACTCAGGATGAGCAGGTTATATGTCACCTGAACAGGTGCACCCTTACCCTTCACTTCCAAAGGCTCAATGTAGTAACGTGTCTCACACACCCACACACACACACACACACTCTCTGGCCAATCTTTAGTTAACTCAGTAGGTACCTCCGGTCTCAATCTTCTTGGCCTGTAATTGGACTGCCCCCTTTTTAAAGTTCTTTAAGAGAACTTATGGAACCATCGAAACCAAAAAGTCCAAGTGTTACGCGCTCTGTAGGTACCTTTATACTTACCTTCTTGGGCTGTAATTGGACTGCCCCCTTTTTAAAGTTCTTTAAGAGAACTTATGGAACCATCGAAACCAAAAAGTCCAAGTGTTACGCGCTCTTTGATCTTTTAAAAGCCACGCGTAACGGCGTGCCTGTCAGAATGGCTGCTTTTATGCTAAACACAGAGGAACACGCATTTTCCTCTGTGCCTAACAAGGGGACCTTTTAAACCCTAATTCTCCACATTCACAGTATTGTCAGACACCTGGCCAAGGTCTCCCGGACTTTCACCTCTGTGACCGCACGCAAATCCCAAGTTCTTATCGACACGTTTGCAAACAATTATCCTCAAACCTTTCTCTGCCTTTAGGAATACAAAAAGTCGGCCCTCCAGGAAGAAAAAGACACTAGGAGATGAATGAAATCTCCTTACCTTTTGTGCGGCCGCAAGCTGTGTGTTTTTCTTCCGGAATGACGTCCTGACCGAAAAAACGGAAGGTGGTACGTCGTCCTTTGGGTCCGGGCGGAAACACCAATTTGTTACTGTTTCACCGTGCCGTGTCTACGGTGAAGCACCCTCGGTGGACCCAGTTCGTTTTACCCAGTCAGGCGACCCCCACTTACTTTACTACCTTGAATGTAGGACGCATAAAACAGACAAGTATGCTTTTAGTTATATTTTATCTAGGTAAAGACAGAGAAATAGTTACAGTCACACCAGCGTTGATGGGCCCCCGATCGGCAGGAGGCCTCGAGTGCTCATCACACAAACATTATAAAGGGATCTCGGGACACACCCATACAAGGGCGGTACACATCCAAACTGTGACATCAGCAGGGAAGCTGTGTCACCTCCGGGGTGGTATCTGATAGATATGTGCCAATCTTTTGGGTCAGTGCCATCTAAGTGTGCCATGCAGTTCTGGGATAAACAGCTCGTTCCACTTGACCTTGTTGATATCCTAACATTAGCTTTCCACTCTAGTCTCTCTGCTTTCTGAGCATGCTGATGCATGGTCCTCGACCTCCGCAATTTTTGGGGGGAAACATCCCTGTTCTCATACACCTGCTTATGCATATTAAAGTAAAATTCAGCACTACTGTTTCCTGCCAAGATGTTAGGGCTAAAGTGTTAAAGTATTTGTATCAGTAAAATTTTTATAATTGTCTTTTCTTTCCGTGTGAATTTTTTAAATTAAAACAAAGCATAGGCGGAAGTTCTAATGAAAAAACTGAATAACTTACCCTTATCCAATCAGAGGCTCATGTGCCTTAGACGCAAGCCAATCGGCTTTGAACCACACCTCCACGAAGCCTAATCAGCGTCCAGAGTTCATCTTAAAAGGTGTTTAAATCCATGACTCAGCCTGATGCCCATCCAAAGCGCAAGCAGTGGTTGCGTTATGTCTGATTTGGACTCAGATGACCCTGATTCAACCCACCTCCATCCCCTTCTCCACCATCGTAGCCAAGCTCCATCTGGCTTTTCCATGGTGCTCCTTCAACTTCGTCCCTATCAGAGTGTAATTCCTTCCGGATTCTTACGGAATTGATGAATATGAGCTCACCCAGTCCACTGGATCTCACCATTACAGCTCAAGCAGATCGTCTCGCCAACAAGCAGTCTATGGACTGAACCGACTTCGTCTATCTCCACTCCACCACCAGCTTCAGGCCTGGGGGGAAACATCCCTGTTCTCATACACCTGCTTGTGCATATTAAGGTAAAATTCAGCGTGAATGTTTCCTGCCGAGGTCTGAGCGCCAAAGTCTTAAAATATTTGTATCAATAAAATTCTTCTACACTCAACAAAAATATAAATGCAACACTTTTGGTTTTGCTCCCATCTTTTATGAGATGAACTCAAAGATCAAAAACTTTTTCTGTAATGTTCTGTTCTGGTTCATGATGTTGTTGTTGTTTTGGTTAAGTTAACTTTCCTGCCTTAGGGTTTATTTCTGTTTCTAGTATTGGATTCATGTTTAGCCTTAACTGTTTTAGTTATCTGGTTTTCTCTTTATGGCTATTTTTGCTCTGTAGTTGGTCATCTTAGTTTCTGTCCCATCAGCCTCTCTGTCACTTCCCCTTCCTTGATCACTCTCACCTGTTCCTAGTTAATGAGAAGTCACTTAGTTTCACCTGTCCATCTGTCTATTTAAACCCTCCTCAGTTTTCTGTTTGTTGCTGGAACTTCTCACACACGTTTCATTGGTAAGAGCCCTTCAGCATTTGTATGTATTGCCTGACCAGTTCTTCTGTTTTTTGAATCTGTCCCAGTTTTTGTTGTCACCCAGATGTTTGGTCTGTACACCTTTTTGGATTGTTTTTTGTCTGCCTTCCTGACCCATCATCTCTTTAATAAATCCCATCAAGCATTATTTTAGTGTCTGGCTGAATACCGGGTTCATCTCCTCATAATTCATTACAGTAAGTTCCAGCCACAACAATGAACCCGTCGCCAGCACAAATTTTTTGTTCGGGGAGATTAAGTCTTGCAGACCATAAGTTGGACAGTTTTTTCAGTTACTCACCGGAGCTTTTCTTGGGGGTAGAGGAGGACGTGATCCGGGAGCTCCGTCCGGATTTATTTTTTGAGCCGTCGCAGTCCTTCTCAGCTGACATAGAGGTGTGGAAGTCGCCATGTGCTCTTGCGGTCCCGCCCCGTCATGTGGATCCAGCTTCCACACAAGGCACGCCGGCCCGGCGCCAGAGGCGTCGACGCAGAGTTGCCCTCGTCAAGCCCACCGGTTCAGCACAAGGTTTGGATGAGGAAATAATGCAGGGAGCATCTTTTGAGGGATCCAGATTGGCGATCTGTCCCCCCGGCTTCGGTCCCAGTCGCCACCTCTGCGGCAGCACTTCTCAGCAGCAGCCCCGCCATTGCAAGCGTCGGCGAGCGACTGGTTCGGTTGTCGCCTCTGTTCCTACTGCTGCCTCCATGGACGTGGGTTCTACCTCTTCTGGTCGGCCATCGGCCAAGCCAACCCTAGGGTCGTCAGCTGGTGAGCTTCCGTCTTGGTCTGATGTCTCCTCCGTTCCTGCTGCTCCTTCTTGCCCAGCGGACCAGAGCTTGCCACTATCCCGAACCAGCTCCCCCATAGCTCCTCCCTGTGGCTCTCTAGACGCTGACCATCAGTCCCTGGAGCAGAAACTAAGAACTTATGCTCCTTTAATTAAACACCTCAGAGAGACTCTTTTCAGTCATTATTCAGCTGAGTTGGAGGCAAAATTAAAGGAGGTGGAGGGGCACTACAGGTCGGCCCTCCAGGCTTTCTATAGCCCAACACGGGCTCCCGTTCCCGAGGGTCCGCCTCTGCTCAAACCCCAGGGGGGTCCGCCGCTAGCGGGCGACGAGGAGACCCAGTATTGTCCGCCACCAGCGGGCAACGAGGGGGTCCAGGAGGAACCACTTCCGCCCAAGCTCCAAGAAGGGGCCCTGGAGGACCCGCCCTCAATCTTGGCTCCTCGCAGCTGTAAAGCACAGCCTCCAGTGCCGGCTCCCCGCAGCTGTAAAGCCCAGCCTCCAGTGCCGGCTCCCCGCAGCTGTAAAGCCCAGCCTCCAGTGCCGGCTCCCCGCAGCTGTAAAGCCCAGCCTCCAGTGCCGGCTCCCCGCAGCTGTAAAGCCCAGCCTCCAGTGCCGGCTCCCCGCTACTCAAAGACTCTGTCTCCAGTGCCGGCTCCCCGCTACTCAAAGACTCTGTCTCCAGTGCCGGCTCCCTGTAGCTTTAAGGCACTGTCTCCAGTGCCGGCTCCCTGTAGCTTTAAGGCACTGTCTCCAGTGCCGGCTCCTCGTAGCTTTAAAGCACTTTCTCCATTGTCTTGTAGCCAGGCGGTCCCCGTAGCCTGTAGCCAGGCCCTGCCTTTAGTCGCCTGTAGCCAGGCCCTGCCTTTAGTCGCCTGTAGCCAGGCCCTGCCTTTAGTCGCCTGTAGTCAGGCTCCCCCTGTAGCAGCCTGTAGTCAGGCTCCCCCTGTAGCAGCCTGTAGTCAGGCTCCCCCTGTAGCAGCCTGTAGTCAGGCTCCTTCTGTAGCAGCCTGTAGTCAGGCTCCTTCTGTAGCAGCCTGTAGTCAGGCTCCCCCTGTAGCAGCCTGTAGTCAGGCTCCTTCTGTAGCAGCCTGTAGTCAGGTTCCTTCTGTAGCAGCCTGTAGTCAGGCTCCTTCTGTAGCAGCCTGTAGTCAGGCTCCTTCTGTAGCAGCCTGTAGTCAGGCTCCGTCTGTGGCAGCCTGTAGTCAGGCTCCGTCTGTGGCAGCCTGTAGTCAGGCTCCGTCTGTGGCAGCCTTTAGTCAGGCTCCGTCTGTGGCAGCCTTTAGTCAGGCTCCGTCTGTGGCAGCCTTTAGTCAGGCTCCGTCTGTGGCAGCCTTTAGTCAGGCTCCGTCTGTGGCAGCCTTTAGTCAGGCTCCGTCTGTGGCAGCCTTTAGTCAGGCTCCGTCTGTAGCAGCCTTTAGTCAGGCTCCGTCTGTAGCCGCCAGTAACCCGGCGCCGCCCTCTTCAATCGCCTGTAGCCAGGCGCCTCCCGTATTCTGTAGTCCAGCGCCGTCCCCAGCTTTTAGTACGGCACCGTCCTTAGCCTTTAGTCCGGCGCCAGTTTCTGTTTTCTCCCTCTCCAGGCGTTGGCCTCCGAGGGTCTCGTTCTGCAGCCGGTCGTCCGAAGTCCTGCGCCACCACCGGTCTCCTGTCTGCCTGTCTCGCCTAGGCCGTCCTCCGAGACGTCCGCCTGACTTCCGGACACGCCGGGGCGGTCCGCCGGAGAGCCCGACACGCCGGGGCGGTCCGCCGGAGAGCCCGACACGCCGGGGCCGTCCGCCGGAGAACCTGATACGCAGGGGCCGTCCTCCAGGACGCCCGCCAGACTTTTGAATTAGCTGGGACCTGTTACTGGCTTTGTATAGACTGTTTTTCGCCCTGTTGGGGTTGTTTTTTGTTCTTGGTTTGTGTTTGGACATTTGTGTTGGTTCTTACCTTCCATCCTAGAACCCCCTCCACCCACCCGGTCTAGTCTGTTTTTTTTCCTTTTAAGGACGTCTGGAATCCGTCCTTGAGGGAGGGGCCCTGTAATGTTCTGTTCTGGTTCATGATGTTGTTGTTGTTTTGGTTAAGTTAACTTTCCTGCCTTAGGGTTTATTTCTGTTTCTAGTATTGGATTCATGTTTAGCCTTAACTGTTTTAGTTATCTGGTTTTCTCTTTATGGCTATTTTTGCTCTGTAGTTGGTCATCTTAGTTTCTGTCCCATCAGCCTCTCTGTCACTTCCCCTTCCTTGATCACTCTCACCTGTTCCTAGTTAATGAGAAGTCACTTAGTTTCACCTGTCCATCTGTCTATTTAAACCCTCCTCGGTTTTCTGTTTGTTACTGGAACTTCTCACACACGTTTCATTGGTAAGAGCCCTTCAGTATTTGTATGTATTGCCTGACCAGTTCTTCTGTTTTTTGAATCTGTCCCAGTTTTTGTTGTCACCCAGATGTTTGGTCTGTACACCTTTTTGGATTGTTTTTTGTCTGCCTTCCTGACCCATCATCTCTTTAATAAATCCCATCAAGCATTATTTTAGTGTCTGGCTGAATACCGGGTTCATCTCCTCATAATTCATTACATTTTCCACATACACAATATTACTATTTCCCTCAAATATTGGTCACAAACCAGTCTAAATCTGTGATAGTGAGCACTTCTCCTTTGCTGAGATAATCCATCCCACCTCACAGGTGGGCCATATCAAGATGCTGATTAGACACCATGATTAGTGCTTAGGTGTGCCTTAGACTTCCCATCCAGAAAGCTTTCTTGATTGAAAATGTCTGTAGTAGTGTGGAGTTCCAAGCTTTATAGACCTGCTACTGAGGCCTCATTAGAGTTTGCATTCACATGTAATAGTAATATCATATTTATTGTCATTGAAACAAACATTACAACAAAATTTGTAATGACTAACACTAACAATGCATTTATTAATTAGCTTGTGATAAGCAAAAAGAAAAAGAGAAAAAGTAAAATAAAAAAAATTCAAAAGATGGGAAAAATATATATACATATATATATATATTACATAATATTAGATTGGGAAATATATATATATAAGAAAACAATATTAAGAAGAAATATTCATAGATAAAGTTTTTAAGAAAATTACTTTTCAAAACAACCACTGAAGCGGGCAGTGTCTGGGAGTTTTTTTAACCATGGCTGCAATTACCCAACCTGGCCACCAGATGGAGGCAGGTTGCCCTTCATCTTGGGGAGACTGAGCTGTGATCACACACAATGTCCAGCCGATGGGGATCGTGTCCCTCGCCCGAAACAATTATGCTGCAAATACACACAACGTCCAGCAGATGGAGGCTAAGTCTCTCTCTTTCAAACAGAACACCACACACAAGGTGATTGCGGCTAGCACACACTAGATGGTGCTGTATGCCCTAGTCGGGTTCAATATAACTAATTCTAAATTGGAAATCAATACTCAAACCTGAGATTAACAACCTCAACCACCACAAACACGTATCTATTCAGTAGGAACGTTTCCTTAATCAATAATGATTGATTAGCACTTTTGGCAAGGTGTTGCAATCAAAATCCGCTGAAATACGGATTGTGTTTATTTAATTCAGAAGTTGCTGGTCATTCAAAGAGCCTAGTCTAAAGGGAACGCCAATAAATTAGATGCCCACCCTGGGACGCCAATTGATGATATGCCAGAAACCTGTTTGATCATGAGTATTATTACTAAATTTAATTTGCTATTATAATTTTATTGATAGATAATTCAAACCTAAATGGTAGCTATGACAAATGTAATTCAAATGGTTGTGATCCAAGGGCTACAAGCCTGTAATGACTAAAACTAAATGCATTTATTAATTAGCTGTTATGAACTTATTTATGCTGGAAAAGTGTGATCTGACCGGTTGTTGACCGATTAGACTTATCCAGCAAACGTTGATAACTCAAATTATAACTGCAATTGGAGTTTTAACCCTTGCTTCTTTATAACAAACTTATGAAAATTTCTCAGTTGATTCAGTTGTTAACTCAAAAAGAGGTAATTATTTTATTCTTAGAGACCATTAAACTTCTGGATCAAAATAACCACAAACAGTTATTATTTCACACGTTTTTATTTATTAAACCAAATAATTCCCTGTTACAGTAATTATTATATTTAATAAACATTAATAAACACTACTCGCTACTCAAAGAACATGCAGAAGAAAATAAATGAAAATAAAAAAAGTCAAAATGGATTAAATGAGAGGTAGCAATTCTTAATTCAATTCACAGTTGTTTAAACATCACATTCAAGAAGTCGGCACTTTGATATAGCAGCATTGAAAGACAAAATACCTTAGAGAAAACAGACCTGAAGCTAGATCGGGAACGCTTCGGTTCTCCACAACTCGCTAAGCTAACTGTCTAGAGTTATTTTAATTGATTTCCTTTAAATATATTTTTCTGTAGTTGCTAAAGTTGGTCAGGGTATCTAGGAACTTTGAATCAGTAATTCATGACTTCCTGTTTCCCTGGGGTATAAATATGACGTGACACAGAGGTCTAATTCTCTCTCTTACCAATTTGTCAACATGGCAAAGACAAGAAAACACACCATTCAAGTAAGGCAGATGTGTCGACCTTCATCAGTCAGGCAATGGCTACAAGAAAATAGCCACTCGCCTTAACTTGCCCGTATCTAGAGGAATCATTAAGAAGTTTAAAACAACTGGAACAGTGACGAACAAGGCTAGAAGAGGTCCCAAGTTTATCTTGCCACAACGCACAGTGAGGAGGATGGTAAGAGAAGTAGCAAAAAGATCACTGTCACAGAATTGCATCAAAGAGTGGAATCTTAGGGTCACAAAGTCTCCAAAACAACCATCAGTCGCTCTCTACATGCCAACGAGCTGTTTGGGAGGCATGCAAAGAAAAGGCCTTTTCTCATTAACACTCACAAACGTAAATGTCTGGAGTTTGCTAAGCAGCACTGGGACTTCAACTGGGATCGTGTGATCCCAGAATCACTTATTAAATACATGCATACACATCAGAAATTTTCAGCACAGTTAAATAAACTCCGTTTCGGAGTAATTAAGCATTAAACTAATTCCTAATAAGTTCTGCCCAGGCACAAAATATATCACCTTATGGGTGAAAAAGAGAAATAAAAAGTAAAATCCTTTCGTTACTCTGACGTTGCCACAGCTGGGATGTCCTGGCTTCGAATCCAAGGATCTGTGGCCCCAGCAGTGCTTCGGGCGGAGCAGGTCCCTCGGGCAACAAGAACAAGGGGAAACTCCTTTCGGTCTCTGGGCTCTGTCCAACGTTTTGTTTGGCTAAAACAATAGCGGGGTTCTTGACGATCATTGGGAGATAGCGGCTCCCAGTAGGATCAAAATTAAATCAAAGTACTTTTAAAGTCGACCTCCTGCATAGGAAAACAGGGATAAGTTTGATTCGGAAGTTCTCGGTCCAGCGAGAAATCAAACACGTGCCACGTGGGGGAAATCCCACGGGAGAGAAACAGCTGTATGTCTCCTCAATTTAGCAAACTGCCAGCAAAGAAGGATGAGTTGAGCGTGCTGGGCACTTTTATGCCATACCATATCAACGAGATAACGTTGCTAGGTCTGTTGGTCAGTTTTGACCGTGTTGCATGCTGGAAGTTGGTGATCATTTGACCATGCTGCATGCTGGGAGCTGGAGTCTATCACGTCATGAAATGGAATTACAAACTCCACAATAATCCAGACATTTTGAATTGAGAAAGCTTCCTGGATGGGAAGCAAAACATCTTCAGCTTCAGAATGGAAGTCCAATTGTTTTATTTTTTAATCCTTTTTTGGAATCTAAAAAGTTTATTTTTTCACCTCAAAGATCTCCATCCAAAGGTTCCTGGTATGAAAATCTACTACCTACCTTTCTGGACCTTTGAAAAGGTTCATGTAGTAGAAAGACACCTTATAGCAGACGTGCCTGGATGCCACTCGCAACCTCTGGGCTGATTTTTGTCGGCTACTTTTAATCAAAAGCAGAGTTTGGTGCACCCACATCTGCTTTTAATAATTTATTGAACTTGAATTTTATTTTGTGTATATATATTTTTATTTAAAATTTTGTTTATTTCTTTTCCAAAAGTTACTCAGAAGCAAAAACTATTGAACTGGTCACTGTTTATGTCAAAAACTTATCTTGCAAAAATTGTTAGTCATCTCAGAAAACATGTCATTATTTGGAAACTGCATGTAAATTCAGGCTGTTTCTGTGCAGACACTGGACAAAAAACACTTTGTGTGGTTATCTTGATAAGAAATAAGCCACAGAGACGTCAGGGAGCATAAGATGCTCTGACATCCTCTTTCACAGAAGAAGGAAGGATAACTGCAATAGTCTGCTTTTATATGACTGTCACTTTTAAACAGAGAAGATGGTTATTTGATCTCCTGCTGACTGACTCACTGATTGCCTGAGTCAACACACTATTTTATTTTGCTAGTTAATTAGGTAAGAAAATATTACAGAATTTGACTTTTAAAAGTAAAAATTTAATTTAGTGTTCTCTGCTAAATCATTCTGGTAAAATAAACTATGGTTGTTTTGCTAAGTTACTACTTAAAGATTCATTAGGATTCAATTTATCTTCTCTCCAGTCCTAGAGATGACGGAGGACTATGCGAGTCTGATGGCAGCTCTGTCTGAGAACGTGCTGAGAGTCAACATGTTACTGAGCGTCTTCTTTCTTCCAGGTGAGCTGGTTGTTCACTTACTTTTATTTGGAGAAGACACATGAATCATTTCTAGTTTTAAATATTTGATTCTGATATTGCTTAAAGATTTTACATGTAAAATGCTGAACTGAAGTTTGTAGATCATGAACTTTCTCCTCAGACAGATTTCCCCCCATATTATGTGCAGTGTTTTTCTATTTTTTTTTCACAGGTGTTTTGGGTGATTGTGGTAGGAATACCCCACTGCTCTCCATCACCATACCAAAGAAGATTGAAGCACTGAGTGGATCATGTTTGCACATTCCATGTAGCTTTAAAGCTGAGAAAGGAGTCCCTGAATTTAACAGTGAAATAGAAACCCGTGGAGCATGGATTCAAAGTAAAAATGATATTTATAACCTTAGTCAAGGGGTTAGCACAGATCTAGCAGAGATAACTGGAGACCTGGGACAAAGAAGTTGCACCACTGTGTTTTCTCACATAAACAAGAGTCAAGAAGACAAATACTTCCTCAGAATTGAGAACGGTGGCCAGAAGGGAACAGCTTGTTCTACTCCTCTTCAAATAACAGTTCAAGGTAAGACTTCCCTCTCTGACACCAACAT